>NC_041399.2:80701117-80911117 GCF_900747795.2 Erpetoichthys calabaricus
TTCTTGATTTGCTTTTCACATGGCCAAGTATACGTTGCATGCTCAAGAGTAAGCTCAGCGCACAACTTGGTCATATTACAACCGGAGGGGCGAAACTGACAACATGGTATACAAAGAGATCCTTAACAAATAATTATTGGTATAATTTCCCTCAGTTTATTATTTAAAATTTTAAAGCAGTACTTTGCCGCTGCGAAGCGCGGGTATTTTGCTATATACATACAGCAAAACTCATAACAATGACAACACAATTACATTGACAATCATGTTATGTTCTTTTTAAAATGTTTCCTTTTCTTTTTCATAACCTCTTTAACACTCTACTTCTCCGCTGCGAAGCGCGGGTATTTTGCTAGTAAAAAATAAAAAAAAATGAGAAATCACAAGTAAACTTTTTTTTCACATTGTCATTATGGGGTGTTGTGTGTAGAATTCTGAGGAAAAAAAATGAATTTAATCCATTCTGGAATAAGGCTGTAACATAACAAAATGTGGAAAAAGTGATGTGCTGTGAATACTTTCTGGATGCACTGTAGAGTGGCTATTCAACGTCATTCTCATTTATCTCAAAATAATCTGTATGAACAGTTCCAGTCTGGTTTTCATCCCCTCCACAGTACAGAAACGGCACTTATAAAAATTACTAATGACCTCCTTATGGTACAGTTGTGCTTGAAAGTTTGTGAACCCTTTAGAATTTTCTATATTTCTGCATAAATATGACCTAAAACATCGTCAGATTTTCACTCAAGTCCTAAAAGTAGATAAAGAAAAACCAGTTAAACAAATGAGACAAAAATATTATACTTGGTCATTTATTGCTTAAGGAAAATGATCGAATATTACATATTTGTGAGTGGCAAAAGTATGTGAACCTCTAGGATTAGCAGTTAGTTTGAAGGTGAAATTCGAGTCAGGTGTTTTCAATCAATGGGACAACAATCAGGTGTGAGTGGGCACCCTGTGTTATTTAAAGAACAAGGATCTATCAAAGTTTGCTTTTCACGACATATGTTTGTGGAGGTGTATCATGGCACGAACAAAGGAGATTTCTGAGGACCTCAGAAAAAGAGTTGTTGATGCTCATCAGGCTGGAAAAGGTTACAAAACCATCTCTAAAGAGTTTGAACTCCACCAATCCACAGTCAGACAGATTGTGTACAAATGGAGGAAATTCAAAACCATTGTTACCCTCCCCAGGAGTGGTCAACTAGGTCACAAAGGACCCCAGGGTAACTTCTAAGCAACTAAAAGCCTCTCTCACATTGGCTAATGTTCATGTTCATGAGTCCACCATCAGGAGAACACTGAACAACAATGGTGTGCATGGTAGGGTTGCAAGGAGAAAGCCACTGCTCTCCAAAAAACACATTGCTGCTCGTCTGCTGTTTGCTAAAGATCACGTGGACAAACCAGAAGGCTATTGGAAGAATGTTTTGTGGACGGATGAGACCAAAATAGAACTTTTTGGTTTAAATGAAAAGTGTTATGTTTGGAGAAAGGAAAACACTGCATTCTAGTATAAGAACCTTATCCCATCTGTGAAACGTGGTGGTGGTAGTATCATAGTTTGGGCCTGTTTTGCTGCATCTGGGCCAGGACGGCTTGCCTTCATTGATGGAACAATGAATTCTGAATTATATCAGAGAATTCTAAAGGAAAATGTCAGGACATCTGTCCATGAACTGAATCTCAAGAGAAGGTGGGTCATGCAGCAAGACAACAACCCTAAGCACACAAGTCGTTTTACCAAAGAATGGTTAAAGAAGAATAAAGTTAATGTTTTGGAATGGCCAAGTCAAAGTCCTGACCTTAATCCAATCGAAATGTTGTGGAAGGCCCTGAAGCGAGCAGTTAATGTGAGGAAACCCACCAACATCCCAGAGTTGAAGCTGTTCTGTAATGGGCTAAAATTCCTCCAAGCCGGTGTGCAGGACTAATCAACAGTTACCGGAAACGTTTAGTTGCAGTTATTGCTGCAAAGGGGGGTCACACCAGATACTGAAAGCAAAGGTTCACATACTTTTGCCACTCACAAATATGTAATATTCGATCATTTTCCTTAAGAAATAAATGACCAAATATAATATTTTTGTCTCATTTGTTTAACTGGTTTATCTTTATCTACTTTTAGGACTTGAGTGAAAATCTGATGATGTTTTACATCATATTTATGCAGAAATATAGAAAATTCTAAAGGGTTCACAAACTTTCAAGCACAACTGTAGCTGATTCTGGTTTAATTACTATTCTCATCCTCATTGATCTGAGTGCAGCATTTGACACTATTTGTCACACTATTCTTCTTAACAGATTATCTTCGATTGGCATTACCCACACGCCACTAGATTGGTTCAGATCCTACCTCTCAGGCCGTACTCAGTTTGTTCAGCTTAAAACTTTCACATCCCAACCCACCACTGTTACTTCAGGTGTGCCCCAGGGCTCTGTCCTGGGGCCCCTCCTTTTCATTATTTACCTCCTTCCCCTTGGTAATATCTTTTGTAAATATAACATTAGCTTCCACTGTTATGACACCCAGCTCTATCTCACTAGCAAACCACCTGCTTCCTTTCCACCCTCCTCGCTTATTGATTGCATTGCAGAAATCAAATCCTGGTTTTCTTCAAATTTTCTTAAATTAAATAGTGACAAAACTGAGGTTCTCCTCATTGGTACAAAATCAACATTATCCAAAACTGATCATTTTTCATTTGTTATTGATAATTCCTCTGTCTCCCCTTCCCCACAGGTTAAGAGTCTGGGTGTCATCCTTGACAGTACTTTATCCTGTCAGTCCCACATCAATAACATCTCCCAGTCTGCTTATTTCCACTTGCGTAACATTAATCGTATTTGTCCCCCCCTCACTCCCCACACCACTGCTATCCTTGTAAATAGCCTTGTCACTTCTTGTCTGGATTATTGCAATTCCCCTTCCTTTGGTCTTTCTTGCAGATCTCTTTATAAGCTTGAACTGGTCCAGAATTCAGCTGCCCGCATCATTACTAGAACCCCCTTTATTCACCATATAACTCCCGTTTTGCAGCAGCTTCATTGGCTTCCAGTTAAGTTCCGCGTTCAATTCAAAATTCTTCTGTTAACTTTTAAGGCTATCCACAACCTTTCCCCTTCATATCTGTCTGACCTCCTCCATGTTGCCATTCTCTCCCATACCCTTCCTCCATCCACTTGACTGTCCCCTTCGTCTGTCTTACCACTATGGGGAGCAGAGCATTCAGTTGCTCTGCTCCCCAGTTCTGGAACTCACTACCATCTTAAGAGCTTAGAAATATTGAATCATTTTCATTTTCAAATCTAAACTTAAAACTCATTTGTTTAAGACTGCTTTTTCACTTTGATTACAATTGCTCTGTCTGATTTTAATTTTTGTATTACAGTTTTGTTTATAATCTGTTTTTTATTTATTGTTCGGTGTCCTTGAGTGTTTAGAAAGGCACCTACAAATAAATAAAATGAATTATTATTACTATTATTATTATTATTATTATTATGAACAAATAATACTTCATAAGCAGGCTATTGATATAAGCTAGAAGCTTATTAAATATAAGTTATTCAGTAAAACACTGAATATTGCTAATCTTTACTGCTGCCCAAATCATAACTTGAATTCTTCCAAGCTACCTGTCTAACTCCAACAAAAATATTTTGCTTATATGCTGAACCGCACATCACAAGTGCCCTGAAATATGTACTACTCAATTTGACTGAAAACCCCTGAAACGAGGGTATTACATCCATTACTAAAGGAAATAAGGCATTATATTATATGTTATATACTAATTGTTGAGCATTCCTAGTCCAAAATTACAAAATGCTCCAAAACCCTTAAGTTTTCGGGATCTCACACCTGTGTTCCCTCAAGTTTTTTTTCTACCAAGTGAACGTTAACCACATATGTGCATATTTCTAAAGGATTTATTCATTCTGGCCCACAATCAATGACTGTTATTGGGGTTCCATGTGAAATAGTGAGCACCTTGATTCTGCGTGGCAGTTTCAGTGTGTTGTGCGTGGCTTTGGGAGTGAAAGATGAACCATAAATAGTGACGTTCTATTAACGCTTACAGTTAACAAATGCTTCTTTCTCATTAGGTGCCTTTATTGCAATAGGAGTACAGTATAGGTACTCATCGAATTAATGACCTGTGTGTTTTACGATCATTCAACTTAAAGACTGCTACTGTGTCTCATGGGCAAACAACATTTTTTTGCAAGATCAGCTATATATGCTGTGACTCATTCATCTCAGTCTCAGTTTATTACCTGCAGCAGTTTTGATAACATTCATTTACATTTGTCTTATAATTAAAGGAAAAAAGGCTATTGATCTCGACACAAAAATGAAGGTGACCAAGCAGCATAAGGGAGGAAAGACGGCGAATACAATCACTTGTGCCTTTAACGCTAGAATTACCTAAGCCTATGAAAAATCTCGTAAACCCAGCCCACCTTAAATCCGTTCGCACCAATCCATTCAGCATCTTTTATCTTGTAAAAAAAAGGATATAAAGCAACCAATACGATTTAAGGGATTTACTATACAGCACTATACATATGGTCAAGTTTGAATACATATACCAGTCTGTCATAAGTTCAGATCAACTTATGACAGGTCCATTGAAAGAGAACGTGGTCATAAATCAAAGACTACCATTAAATTGATCCGATTACGTTAAGAAAACTAGAAACTGCTGCAATTTGCCTTTTTTTGTTGGGAAATATTTTGTTGACTACATGAAAACTAAAGTACTCATCAGTCGGTTAATGGCTTTCAGCATAGCAGGCATGATGGAGTGAAGGTAGACAGAGACATTCCTGACCTATTGGTCAGTTCCCTGACAAGTGACAACTGGTAGCCAATATAAACTGACAAAAAAACAGAAAAGTTCTTCAGTGCAAAGATGCAGTATTGACCCTCTTTAAAGAGAAATAAAATTCAGTCTGTACATCAAATTCATCGCTTCTGAGGTGTAATATGTTTGTCATGTCAATGCATATTTCAACAACAGCTTGGTAAAAAGAATTATCATCATTTAGCTGGTTTGATAAAGGGTGTCCCAAGGTATCTCAATATGTATACGCAAGTATTGTAAAATAAAAAATTCTGCTGGTCCTAGGCATTTCAGATTAGGGATACTCAATCTGTACTGTACATATACACACAAGAAATACATATATGAGTAAAGACACCAATAAAACAATATGACTCAGCTTTCAACTTTCAACATAAATATAGAAGACAGTATTATTACATAAGATAGTCATCTAAAATGTAAAAACAAACAAAAAAAAGATCAGAAATAGACAATTATTTCAGACATTACCTCTTCTGTATCTGTAGGTTGAACAATCTTTAGTTGAGCTGGAGGTCCTGCAACCAGGTTAATTCGAACATACTCTGCAAACTCTCGCCAAGCAAAACATAATTCTTTGGGACCAGGTGCTCCTGGCAAGAACTTTATCCCTTGAACAAACATCATTTTTGTTTTGTCCTATTAAAAATGGGAAAAAGTCAGTGAATTATGCAATCACTAAAAATGAGTTAAAAAAGACTTTTCATAATTAATTACAATGCACTGGAATTACACATTTAAATTAGTATTTCTGGCTTTGAAAGAAAAACATACAGAATTTAAAATATTCACAGTTTTCTTAAGAGTTAGTGCCTTCCTTAAATCCAATACTATCAATTTAGGCACTAGCTCCAACAAACCTGAAGTGGATTAAGCAGGTTAGATAATGGACAGGAGGAAGTATGGAATTGGTTTACCTCAGAGTGAAACCTATTACTAAAATTTGTTAATGCATTCCCAATGAATGAATAAAAGAAAATCTAACATTCATTAAAAGGTATTAAAACAAGAAAAAGGCAAAATAATTGAGAAAATATACACATCAATTAGCCACAATAGTCAGGTTAAAGTGAATAACATTGGTTCATTCATTACAGTGGTACCTGTGAAGATACTAGCAAATGAACAGTAATGTTCTTAAAGGTGGTGTTTTGGAAGCAAGTAAAATGGGCAAGTATAAGGATCTGAGTGGCTTTGACATAGTCCAAATTGTGATGGCTAGACAACATCTCCAAAACGACAGGTCTCTGTGGGGAGTTACTGGTATGCAGTGGTAAGTACCTACAATAAGGAGACACAAAATGAGCCACTAATCAATCTCTCTCATTCTTTCCTAGGGCATGAAGCGGAAGCGGAAGCAGTAGCAGAAAATGGCCGACAGTGAGATGAATCGCGTTGCCGTCATTGCAGAAGAACTCCAGGCTCTCAACAAACAGATCCAGAAACTCCTGTCCAGACAAAGGTACCTTAGGTATTTGAAGGCTTGGCTGCTAGAAACACCATCCTCGCCATCTGAAATCGATGTTACATGCCGGGTTTCAGTAACATCAACTCCACGTTGTGCCGCTCACCTCCAAGGACAAGTAAGCTTCACCCCCACGCCTCGTCGGAGCGACGACGCCACCGATGAAGACCTCGGCGTGTTTCAGCAATGCAGGCGGGGGTTCAAGGCTAGAACACCTCCATCAGCACAGGCGAGCATCTCAACCCAGAACCAGTTCGACCCTCTCCATGTCCCCAGTTTGCCTTCAACTCCAGGGGATGTAATCGTAATGGGTGATTCGATTGTAAGAAATCTCAATATCACATGCCTAATAATTGGAAATCTTTTGTTTCTTGTTTTCTCGATGCTCGTGTCCGAGATGTGATGAAACGTGTCCCGACAGTCTACGAGAAGCACAAGAACAGAGCAGTGGGATCCATTATATTACGCGCCGGCGTAAACGACGTGAGGCACCAACAGTCGGAAATTCTTAAGGCTGACTTCGCAGCACTAATTAAAGACACAAAGGAGAGGACCCCGTCGGCAAGGATCTTCATCTCGGGTCCACTACCTCTCGTTAGACAATCAAACGAATACTACAGTCGTCTGCTGGGATTAAACAACTGGCTGAAAGGCTTCTGCAAGAATCAAGACATCAGGTTCATCGACAACTGGGACCTCTTCTGGGAAAGGCCGCGTTTCTTCAAGCGGGATGGCCTGCATCCGAATAGATTTGGCGCCCGGGTCCTCTCCGAAAACATTGCTAAGGTAATTCGTCTCTCTTGACTGTCTATTTCTACTCTAAACCCCTTCCGTAATGCTAATGCTTTGCTAGGACATGATAATTGCTTAACAAAGTCTTCCATAAAAGTGCACAATATTAATACTCTAATAACCAATCTTAATGCACGTAAAAAATCTAGGCAGTGCAGCATAAACACTAATAATTTAATTACAATTACTACTTTAGATGATCAACGTATTAAAACTATAAAAACAGATTATAGATTAAATAAAAAATACACACAGAGTGGCTCTAACAAAAATAACTTAGTTTCTGTTCCAAACATCAATAACGTACATAGAATTCAGCTCTGCTCCTCCGAAACATTAAATATGGCACTATTAAATGTTAGAGCATTAACTAACAAGACGTTTTTTTATCAACGATCTTATTAGTGATAGAAAAATTGATTTTATTGCACTAAGTGAAACATGGCTTAGCTCAGACGGTTGGCTGTTTTAATCAAATCTGCGCCTCCGAATTACAGTTTTACTCATGCGGATCGCCAAGGAAAGAAAGGAGGCAGCTTGGTAAACATTTACTCAAGCCGAAATGATGTCAGTTTTGGTAAATTCAAGTCCTTCGAGTATCTCGCCCTCCTAAATTTAACACGTCTTTCTTTGAGGAATTCTCTGACTTAATGTAAATTTTAGTTACGAACTATGACACACTCTTAATAGTCGGTGACTTTAACTTTCATATCGCTAATCAGTGTGACCAAAAAGTAAAAGAATTCATGAATCTCCTGGACTCTTTTGATTTGAGATAGCTCGTTAATTAGCCTACACATAAAGCAGGTCATATGTTAGACTTAGTAATTACCAACAGACTAAAAGTTGATGTAAAGCAGGTCATTGATATAGGTCTATCAGACCATTTTCTTTTACTATTTAATATAGAAATAATGATAGAAAACATTCATGAGAAGCATATTGTTAAAAAACGCTTCTTTGATTCATCAGCAGCTTTAAAACTTACAAACATTCTAAGCAATCAGTCCTTTTATAGTGCTAACTATAATAGCGAGGATAATGTAAACAGTAAGGTGGAAAAATTTAATTCTAAGGCTGCTGTTGACATAGTTGCACCTGAAAAGACAGTTAAAAAATCTTCTAGCATTGTTATACCATGGAAGACCCAAAGAGTGTCTGATTTAAAGAGAACATACCGGAGAGATGAGCGTAAACGGAGGAAAACTAAACTAACTATCCACTATGAAATATTGAAGGTTAAAATAACAGAATACAATAACACAGTCCGTCTTGAGAGGCGCTGCTATTTCTCTAAGATTATAAATAACAATGCTAGTAATCCCAGAGTCTTATTCTCTACGATTGATCATCTGCTAAACCCAAGTAACACAAAGGAATGCCTCCAAAATACTTCCAGTGAAACCTGTGAGGGTATTGCTGTATTTTTCAATCAAAAAATTAATGTTATTATAAATAATATAGTATATCTCCCCAACACTGCATATCCTCCTAAGTCCCAGTACTCCATTATAAACAAATTAAATTCTTTCACCAGGATAGATTTACCTGATTTAAATAAAATAATTTCTCAGCTGAGACCTCCACTTGCGTCCTTGACCCAATACCAACAAGTTTTTTTCAAAGTATCAGGCGTGCTAATTGATCATATTTTTGACATAGTAAACTCGTCTTTAGATACGGGGGTCTTCCCAGACTGTCTTAACACTGCTGTAGTTAAACCCCTACTCGAGAAGAATAATCTTGACCCCTCTGCTTTTGAAAATTTTAGACCCATTTCTAACCTGCCTTTCTTAAGTAAAATTTTAGAGAAGGCAGTCATTATGCAGTTAAATGAGCACCTCAATAAACATGCTATTCTTGATAAATTTCAGTCAGGTTTTACAACAAATCACAGAACAGAAACTGCACTCGTTAATGTAGTAAATGACTTGCGGGTAAATGCAGACAGAGGCTATTTATTTGTTCTCATCCTCCTAGATCTGAGTGCCGCATTTGACACCGTTGATCACAATTCTTAGAAATCACCTTAGTCAATGGGTGGGCCTCTCTGGCAGTGTCTTAAATTGGTTTGAATCCTACCTGGCAGGCAGAAAATTATTTGTTAGTTGTGGTAATTATACTTCAAAGACACATGATATTCTATATAGTGTTTCACAAGGCTCTGTCCTGGGTCCGCTGCTCTTCTCAATCTACATGCTTCCGTTAGGTCAGATTATCTCGGGGCACAATGTGAACTACCACAGCTATGCTGATGACACACAGCTGTATTTATCAACTGCACCCGATGACCCAGACGCTGTTATTTCACTAAGACAATGTCTTACTTGTGTTTCTAATTGGATGAATAGTAATTTTCTCAAGCTAAATAAAGAGAAAACAGAAATTTTAGTGATTGGCAATAATGGAGAAAATGAGATTATTAGAAATAAACTTGATGCATTAGGATTAAAAGTCAAGACGGATCTTATATATCGGAATGTCTGACACCCTATATTCCAAATCGTAACCTTAGATCCTCAAATGAGTGTCTGCTTAGAATTCCAAGAGCAAAACTTAAAAGAAGTGGTGAGGCGGCCTTCTGCTGTTATGCACCTAAAATCTGGAATAGCCTGCCAGTAGGAATTCGTCAGGCTAATACAGTGGAGCACTTTAAAAAACTGCTGAAAACACATTACTTTAACTTGGCTTTCTGATAACTTCACCTTCATTTAATCCTGATACTATGTATATTCAATTCATTATAATAACTATTCATGGTGGCTCTAAAATCCATACTAACCCCTACTCTCTCTTCTGTTTTTTTTCCCGTTTTTTTGTGGTGGTGACCTGCGGCAAAGCATCGTGATGTTCCTACATTGATGGATTAAAAACCGGAAGTCTACATGACCATCATCATCAAGTCCTTCCATGAGAACCCTAAATACAAAGTGAACTGTTTCATTTATGTTAGGTAGAATGCCCAAAGGGGGCTGGGCGGTCTCATGGCCTGGAACCCCTACAGATTTTATTTTTTCTCTCCAGCCGTCTGGAGTTTTTTTTTTTTTTTTTTCTGTCCTCCCTGGCCATCAGACCTTACTCTTATTCTATGTTAATTAGTGTTATCTTATTCTAATTCTTACTTTGTCTTTTATTTCTCTTTTCTTCATTATGTAAAGCACTTTGAGTTACATTATTTGTTTGAAAATGTGCTATATAAATAAATGATGATGTTGTTGTTGTACCAAAAATAGTCCGATAACCTGGGAACCAGTGACAAGTTCTTGGGCACCCTAGGCTCAATGATGTGCGATGGGAGTGAGGGCAAGCCAATCTGCTCCTATCCCACAAAGGAGCTGCTGTAGCACAAACTGTTGAAAAACTTAATGCTGGCCATGAGAGAAAGGTGTCAGAACACACAATGCATTGCATATTGCTGCATATGGGGCAGCATTTCCACAAACCACTGCATTAGAGGCTTGACAGAGCATCACTACAGAAGATACTCAGCACCTGGTGAAGTCTGTTCAAGCAGTCATTGTAAGCAAGGGATATGCAACAAAGTACATTATGGTGCCCTGAAACAGGGGACCATGTATAAAAAGTGTTGTAATTTATCCATGCAGTGACCAAAATGCAAATATCATTAAATGAAAGACTGCAATGTGAATGGTCTGATTTGTAATTTTAAACTATAGAGCAGAGACATATAACAAGGAAAATTGCCTTTTCATCCAAAATATTATGGATGGCACTGAATATTAAATGCTGGGGTCTGTCATGCAATTACTTGGAAACTTAATGGGGCTTAATTCTGGTCTTGGTCAAAAGCTTATGACCAAATATGTAATGGAAATTACAAAAAATATGAATTTTTTTTTTTTTAAACTCAGGAAACTAAAATGTGCTCATGGGGTTTCTTACAGCAAATTAATAGGCAAACTAACTGAGAAAATGACATGGTAGAAAGAAAAAGAAGAGCAGCAAAATCTAATGAGCAAAAAAGCAAATTGCAGAAGCTGATAACATGATAGGATAAAGAATTACAGCTCCGTTGTGCATCAAGCTCATGGAATGCAGCAACCTGCTGATACTCTCAAACTATTGGTGCTAGAACTTTGACCGTGATCTAAAGCCTCTTACCTTATATGTTCCAAAAGGTCAAAAACCTTAAGGTCATGGCAACCTTGGAAAAAAATCGAACAATCGACAATGTGACGTGGCTGAAAAAAAAAAGCAGTGCCATCTGCAGAGTTTCGTATTGGTGGGCTTTCTTTCTTTTTGAGGGCCTTTGAGAGGTCTTTTCTCTTGGCATGATGACACTACACACGTCAATAGCAAAGAGAATACAAGGCTCTTGATATCCACGATTTATATAAGACAGGTTCCACCAGCATACTCCCTCAGGAGGATCTAATCATTTTCACCTAACCTGCAATACCCAATTCCAATCATTTAGCTTTAAAGTACCAATAAATGTAGCAAGGAATTCTGTTTTTTCCATGTGATAGATGTATAATATTGTTAATTTGTATTCAGCAATCTAAATCTGCTATGCCAAAAAATGCTACAGCATTGCCAAAAAGCTAGTTATGCATTACGCCATTTCAATCACATTTAACATTGTTAGTTGGTGCACTGCCGAGAGAATTTTTGGATTGTGTATGAGCAAGCTTACTCTCCATCCCTCCCACAACACCCCATTTCCTATTAAAAATTGACAACTCATCTGATGTTGCAGAAAAATGGCATTTCTGCTTGTTTTTGTGTGATACAGCTAAGAAATTGCAATTCAGTAAGATTCATTGATGTGTAAAGAACCCTAGACTTGGGCAACAGCACAGCTAAATAAAGAATAGTCTGGAATGGAACAAACATGTAGGTGTTTGCTTTGATGGTGTGGTCAGTAGGAATTTTTAAAGACATTCTCCTTAAAATATCTCCTCAGATTGAGATAGTACAGCAACACAAAATATATAAATACTAACAACAGTAACAGCTTTAAAGTACCATAATATTAATGGAGTAGTTATCAAACTGTCATTTAAGTAAATTAGCTCTAACTTTCATTAATACCAAAATATAATTTAGGGCTTGAATTTTAATATGTGAAAGACATGGAGATCCCCCCAGCATAACAAGATGTTTTAAACTTGGGAGAATTTCACTTGATTTATCTTATCATGTGCACATTCTGACTTTATTCTTACATTTTCTCTCAGAAACTGAAAAATACTGTTCAAAAGCAATACTAAAAAATAATTCAAACATTATATCTGTACTGTTGGATTAGTGAATTCAAAGATAATTCAGGATATTCTCATTTAAATAAACTGTTTATAGCTGTTTTTTCTAACGTGCTTTTAAAATTTTGTTTGTCAGAGAACCACTCTGTTAGGATGGTAACATTTGCCATTCTAAGATTTTCATTTGCATCATTAGCTGGTTAAAAATAACTTACTATAGAGTAATATTTAAATGACTCAACTTTCAAATATCACAGACTCCTGATGCTGTAATTCTACAAATCTGTTGTTCCTTTTTAACATTTATTCAAACTTTAAGGTTTTCTGGATAAAATTACCTTGTCAGTTCTAAATTATACTCCACTATTTCAGAACTCTTGTAAAACAGACTTTTTGTGCTGTTTCCAAAGTTTCTTATATGAGTGATCCAACTTTGCCATTGCTTAACTTGTGTACAAATCCAAAATTAGAAAATTAATTGGACTAATGTTACCTGTAGTCAACTATTCTTAACCAAATATATGAAGTGCTTTTACTACGTTTGCCTCATTTTGTCTTCAAAACCCAATGAGCGATACCAATTTAATATTTTCATATTCAGTAATTAACTATGCAGTTCTGCACATCACAACTGAAAATTATCTTACATCAAATTAAGTAAGCAGGAATTAAATTATATTAAGCTGAACACAATGCTGTTCTCATTTTTTTTTTTTAGGTTTTTATGTCACCCTATAGCCCTTAACATTTTTCTTGGTGAACACTGCCCCTTAATTATGTTTTGAAATTGAAGACATGCAAATCAAACAAATAAAAAGTTCTGTTTAATATATTACACTGTCAATTCCAGAATGAGATGCTAATTAATATTACCTGCCATGAAACCTTCAAAGCTGATTTATCAAGTCCTTCCGAAGAGATTCCCAAAGAGTTTATCGAAGAGGCTGTCAGTGATTGAATTGTATTACCAAACTGATCAGTAACTTCTAAATCTGCATTGGGAGAAAATAAATAAAAGCATTGTTTAGTAAAATACCTTGTATTATGACATTTAAACATAATATTGTGTTTTATGAACAATTAAGACTATCTTCTGTAAATAAAACTGAAGTTCCCATTAACGCTTATTGTAATTTTTTTTGTGCTTGTTAAAAGGCAAAAATTACTATGTATAGTATGTTCATGAAAACAGCACTACAATAAAAACTCAATTTTCAAATACACACAGGAAACTGTTTTGTAAATTAAAAATCAAGGTTAAGAAAGTCTACCAAAGTAGAAATTCTATAACAATACTGACTCCAGCAAAATCTAAGCCTCCAGTATTATCTGAAAGGAGGAGTTGGAAAATTATTATTATGTTTTCGTACAAAAAAGTAATGTTTTAATAAAGTCAAACTCTATTTTTCATCAACATATCCAAAAAAAACAGACAGACTTTGATAACTCACAAACACAGTGTTAGTTACACGACAGTTTACACTATGAGGTTGTGTCATACAGTGGCAAAACAATGTTAGTTACACGACAGTTTGAACTATGAGGTTGTGTCTTACAGTGGCAAAACAATGACATGTCTAGCTTGCATTAAAAATACTTATCCATCCACACGATGGAGTAGAGCTATGAGACAAATTAGGCATGACCACACTTGTACTTACAGTATGTCATCTATACGAATGTGTATATAAGGTGAAGCCATAAGGTGAAAAAAATAGTGGATGTTCACATCTCACAAGTACAACATGATATATCTTATTTATGTGAAACACCCTCATACACACAAGATAATGGTCTGGATTAACAAACGTTTTACAGTGAAAAAGGCTTGAAAGAGTGGCACTGGCTATCTCGAAATGACTGACACTTGTGAATTGATGTAAGAATTGGTGTAAGCCCTAATCGCCTCAGGTGGCGGCGAAAAATTTGAACCTACTAGGGGGCTTTGCTCGCCAACCACCGGGCCTGAGCTACGCAATAGCATCTTTGCGGTTCTGCCCCTCGCATATGGGGATGCGGGTGTACAATTTAAACAGATTTTTATTTTCATGGGAATTGTTACATATGCAAAATAGAACTATTTTACATTACAGCGAGTAATTAACCATATTAAAAAATAGTAAAACGTAATAATTTGAAAGTAAATTATGTTTCATGTTGCATTAGTTATTCGATTTTGTTCCATTTGGCTTTGAAATTAACATGCAAATACTTTTAAAACTTATACTTTTACTGTAAAAATTCAGTAAAAACAATTTTTTGAATTAAACTCATCAATATCACATTGAATTTTGATTATGTGTTTGGACTTTCATCGTAACAACGCAATGTGTAATTGCCTGTGATTGAATTTCTTTTCTTTCTGTTAAATAAAATGACTTTTTCGAATGTTTGTCTCTGAGATTTGTTAATTGCCTTTGCAAAAGCTATTCTAACAGGAAACCGTTAATGTTTTTAAACAAATGGCATATCAAGATCTCCTTTGTTGTCTAATGTTATTCAAGGAAGATGTACTACATTACCTTTCTTGGATACATCCTTCTTTCTACAGTAATTCGGCCGGTGGAAGACCAGATGGCATTAACGGTTGTAGATATTCTTCGGGATATTGTAAATTGATGTTTTCATCTTCCTCACGATCACCACCACCATAGATCAGCATAGTCTATTGATACGCATTTAACCAATCTGCCGTGTAACAGAGTGACATTTTTGCCGTTAATTTATTTCTCGGTGCTAGGATATCCCGTGTACTAATTTTTTCTGTTGATAACCATTTGTGATGAAATTCTTCAATAAGATTTGGACATAATACGTCTTCTTTAACTGGGAAGTTAAAGTGAGGAAAACTTTAAAATTTATAAGAGCTGAGAAAGCAGGAACTGTGTCTGACAAAAGCATTAACATGAATTAGAGGTGAAAGTACCACGTGTGTGGTTGAATATGGTTGAGAGGAGGGCGTGACCTGAAAAAATCTAATGGCCAAAGTCTCATCTCGCGGGACTTGACAAAAATCTCTTGAAAAAAATTCTTGTCTCATCCCAGGAATTTTTTATTTAATAGAGAGATATGGTTCTCACTAGGGCTGTCAGATTGAACATCGCTATTCAAATATAATTTAAATTCATTTAAAAAGGATCTTATTCATAGGCAAAAGCTAACACTTGATTGTCAAAGAATGGTTGCTTGTTTTACCCAGATTATTTTGGCATCAGGTTACTCCAGTCTTGCTATGCAAAGCTGCAGTATTTTACTGATCTGTTTATCGCACTTCACTTCTAACTGCTACCTTTTCATAATTTTGAATGGTTAGCTTGTCATCTTCATTAGTAAAACTTACAGTCAGTCCTTCACAACATATTTTTTTAATCCCATTATCCAGCACTTTGATCTACAAACATACAAACAGCAGTTTTTCAAAACACTTCTCCTATGCTCTGAAAGTATCATTTTGCATCTTTTATCCCATTTGCTCTTAAACCTGAGATCGTTAACTGTTGTTTATTGTTAAGACCTTCTAATTAAAGCAAATGGAAAACAACAGTGATAATTCTGATTTTCCTTTTATTATAACATTACAAAACCCAACTTTCAAACACTGTCATTCCACACATCGTGAAATGCAATTAATCTCTGTTTTACATTGCTGGTGGTTTGACACATAAAGCCCAAAAGAGTGAGATATAATTAAAAATATTCAAGCCGCCTTTATTAAAATACTACTTCAGCTGCAAAGGAGAAAAAAAAAAAAGACTGACTATGCTAAAAGAAAATAGAATTTATCAAATAACTACTCATACCACTTGTGCTTCAGAAGAGGACATCCACCTGAAGCTAAGCATGATCAGGCCCAGTCAGTACCTGGATAAGAGATCATCTAAAAAAGCTTGGATTACTGCTGGAAAAGGTGTTGGTGAGGCCAGCACGGGGCACTTCCACTGCGGTGTGAATGATCCCAATGCCCCATTGCGGTGATGGAGACATCTGTGCTATAAAAATGGCACCATCCTTTAGATGAGACGTAAAACCTAAGTCCTGACTCTCTGTTTTAATAAAAGACCCCTGGGCAAGCTAGATCTACTGAAGAATAGACTAAGATTAAACATTTTATTTTTGAAACAACCAACCCAAAGTCTTGATCTTAGCTTAATAAAAATGTTGCAAAATGACACAAAGCAAGCTGTTAATCTGTCTTTGTTTCAAAAAGCTGCTAAACCAATTAAGATAACCCTATTTTCAACTAACTAAAGGCAATCTAAGGGACATAATCAAAGAGTAGACAGATCTCAGCAAAGAAATAGTCATTTGAAAGGTAACTAATTTAACGATTTTGCATGTCTTTTTTTGACCACTTTTTATGCTACATCAGAGTTTTGAGAAGATAATGGTGATAATCATAAGCAATCTAAAATTATAAGTATAGTTGCAATTTTGTAAACACATTGTTTACCTTGCCTTCTACTTCAGAATAAGCTTAGAGCTTCCACGCATTAGTTAAAAAATGAGAACTGAGAGCTGAGGAAGCATCAGAGACTTATCTCCTCCCTGTTTAGAATAGGTAGAAACCCTGAAGTGCACCATCCTGCCTACACAACAGAAACAAAGGAAAACCAGCTCAAGCCCACAAAATTATGAAAAACGCAAGTATCTGCCACATCAAGTCACATTCTTACAAGGGAATTCAAATGACAAGCATACCATAAGAATTATAACTTGCCAATCCACACTCAAGTGGACAAAATTCTTCCTGAAAAGGGTGCTCTAAGTAGCCCAGAGTGACAACAGACTGCCTCTTAGCCATTTGTTTTGAAAACAGAGAAGTTAATATAAAAAGGCTTTTGCTAAAATCATCAAATAATGAATACAAACTGTGTAATATTTTGATTTTGGATATTCTAAAATTTTATCTTTATAAAAATAAAATTAAAATACAGTACACCCCCAAAATTTGTGGGAGTTCGTTCCTAGAGCACCTGCGAATTGTGAAAAACTGCAAATTTTGGATGTGGTTAAAAAAAAAAAAACGGTTATTTTTATAGTTTAAACCCTAAATATGTCCCCAAAACACTTCAATTTAATTTCAAACTCAGCTGAATACATTACCTAAAAATAAAAAATGTAAAGGTAAACCTGTATACTGTACTGCTATGTCTCCTGTAGTGCTAGAATGTAAAATACAGATGTTACCGCTATATGTACTGTAATTCATGCAAGTACATTTTCATTGCCAGAAGCCTCAGAAGGTCCGTGGCCTTTCGGCGGCATCTTGGGGCTTTAAATCTTGAACTGCCACATACTTGGGGTTTAATGCATCCCTGGATGCCAAATACTTTTTTGCTGCACTTTAAGTAAACGTCATAATTCACAAAGAAAAACTGAAATTTTAATGAAACACTTTTTTTCATGCAAAGAGCATCACAATTACTGCAACTATGATCATTTTACACACTGCTAATGAACTGTAAAAACTATTTAAAAACACTACTAGAACAATATGTACAAGGTGCAACTGACGCAATGGATGAAATTCAGTAAATCACCGAGCCAACTGTGCTTGAACTCGCTGTACTCAAGCACACAGAGGTAAACGCTGACAGTGGCAGGCTAGTCTAGTACAGCGGCTGAATCCCAGGGACAGTGACGCTTCAGGGTGTCACGCTTGTGTCACAGAATTGCACAGAAACACAGGAGATTGTAGAGACAGGAACTTTATTCAAACACTTCAAACAAACATGTCTCTTTCAGAAGCAAAACGAGCTCAGTATGCAGTTAGTTCTCGATTAAATAATAGACAAACATCATAGGGGAGAACAATGGAAGTGGGACCCCCAACAGCAGCAGAGGATGTCTGGGGGAGGAAAGAGAAACAAAGCAATCAGCCAAAAAGGACAGGTGCTGGAGAAGCATATCACACGACAGAGCAGCTGCAAGTAAGCCCAGCAAGTAAGGAAGCAACGTGAAAGTAGTCTATCAGCGTCTTTTAAGAGGGTTTTTTTGAGGATCGTCCGTGTCTTCTAGGGGTCCGCTCAGCCCCCCTGCTCACAAGGGGCTGGTAGTGGTCAACAGCTGGCTGCTCAATGAATGTACAGCACTGAGTGATCAGCTCCTGCGTGCTCGCAAATGGCACTGGGAAACGACTATAGCCAGTTGTGGTGGTTTAAGGGTTAAGAGGAACAAAATGGAAAACACAACAACACTCAGCTGGAGATGCATCACAGTCAATCAGCAGCAAGGAGAAATGAATAACGTTGTAGCTATCTAGTGTCACTAAGACGACGGCGATTTATTTATTTTTATGGTGGATATTCCAGGGACACACCCAGCCTTGGCCCGACCAGCAGGCACTCACAAATAGAGACAAAAACAAAGCAAACCGGTAATCAAACCACAAAGAATGTAATGAAATAAATGAAAACAACGATACCATCTTTTCCCTTTACGGCAATCACACATTAAATACAACAAAGCACAAACAAAACACACACAGTAAATCATGAAAAACGTTCATGAAAAACAGCAACGGATGAAATGAAATGATGAAAATAGATAGTCCAGAGATCCGCACGTTGAATGGGAATGTAACTACAGTCCTACCGCCAGGTCTCGAAATGGTGAAGACGGGTGGATGGGTTCAGGAGCGCTCCTTTCTTTGCAGGATGGCCATGAATCCACTTTATAGTCCTCATGTACACAGGCATACGGCAGACAATCCAGATGCCAAAAACGAAATGATCCAGGACAAAACGAATAAGTACAGGTAACCCAACAGAAGGCAGACAGACAGGAACTTGAAACACAAATTACAAAAACTTTTTTTTTTGCTTTTGGTCACCAGCCCCCTTTTTAAAAGCCACGCTGACATCCTTTGACACCAACAGCCCCAGTACCCTCAGCAGAAGACCAATCAGAGACACTGCAGGGACTTGCTGGGAGTTGCAGTTTCAAATTCTATTGGCTACTTTCACCATCCCAAACTGCGTTTTCCTCTACAATTGCTTCCTGTTCTCTCTACAGTACAGTATTTCCACGAAAAAAGCCATAAAAATTGCGGAGGATATTTGCTGTTTCTGCTAACAATTATTAGATAGGTTATATGGAAAAATCCGCAAATGACTGAGGCCGCGAACTCTGAACCACAACCTTGCAGCGGTCTACTGTATCTGAAAGTTAATCTCTACAGAATGGAAGGAGGAGCATTTTCCAAAAAAATATAAGCACGGCAACTGCTGCTTTATTCTTATTGCTTATAGAAAGAAAATGACTGATATTTGCTATTTCTCAGAAGGCTCTAGTTGTGAGGCACTCTCAAATAAATTTAAGACGAACAGTGAAATATTAAAGTTAGTAAGTCCTTGCAAATGTTAGTGTCTCAATAAACTTTAGAAAAAGTTGCTTTGTAACTGTCAAGCAGATATGTTTATATTCAATTTTTTTTGCATTTTGTTTTATTTGATATTAAAGTTAACTTGTGAGGCATTTTTGTCTTCATTCCAATAACAGGTGCAAATGTTTATGCATTAAGTACACAAGGCATCAGAAATTTATAATTTTTGAATTTACTGGTAACCGTATTCCAAGGAATAAGCAGATTTTTGAAAACTATGTCATGATCTAAAAGCACTGTATTCTGCTTTTTAAAAATACAACCACAATACTGGTGAAATGGACTATACGTGAACAGAAAACATGAAAAATAAAATATATGTGAGATGGTAAAGAACTAAAAGGTAATTTAACTCTAAAGGCATGTGAATCTGTCAACTTGTTTTGTGCTATGCCAATTCATAGTAATAAGTGAGCTCATAAATACATTGTGATAAATTATTCCAGATAGATCAAAACAAGTAGGGTAAGTGGTATATTTCAGGGAAGCTTAATAGGGTTTTCTATTAAAGAAAAATATGTATTTTAATGCATTCTTGTTTATCATGATTTTGAAGAGTGGCAACATGATGTAAGTTGGTAAGACGTGCAAGTAAGAATTTCAATGTACTAAGTACATAACGATACGAGACCTGTCCAAAAAGAAACCATTATCCACTATCCACTGCTTATCCAAGGTCGAGTCGCGGGGGCAGCAGCCTAAGCAGGGAAGCCCAGACTTCCCACTCCCCAGCCACCTCCTCCAGAAGGAACCCGAGGCGTTCCCAGGCCAGCCAGGAGATATAATCCCTCCAGCGTGTCCTGGGTCTGCCCTGTGGCCTTCTCCCAGTGGGACATGCCTAGAACCCCCCCCCCCCCCAGAGAGGCATCCAGGGGACATCCTGACCAGAAGCCCGAACCACCTCAACTGAATCCTCTCAATGCAAAGGAGCAGTGACTCTACTCCAAGTCTCTCCCGGATAACTGAACTCCTCACCCTCTCTCTAAGGGAAAGTCCAGCCAACCTGTGGAGAAAACTCATTTCGGCCGCTTGCATCCGCGATCTTGCTCTTTCGGCCACTACCCAAAGCTCGTGGCCATAGGTGAGGGTAGGAACGTAGATCGACTGGTAAATCGACAGCCTCGTCTTTTGGCTCAGCTCTCTCTTCACCACAACAGACCGTTGCAAAGCCCGCATTACTGCGGATGCCGCACCATTCTTCCCTCACTGGTGAACAAGACCCCGAGATACTTGAACTCCTGCACTTGAGGCAGTAATGTGTTCCCAACCTGGAGAGAGCATTCCACCCTTTTCCGGCTGAGAACCATGGCCACCTTGCAGAGGAGCTTTGTCGTCGCTTCTTACAAGAAAAGGCGATGGATAAAGCAAGAGAGGATGCAAAATCGACAAGTTTCTGTTCCAAGACCGCCACTTCCCCAGCCCCTTCAGTGTAATAGTAACCACAGCACAGAGAGAAGTGTGTACATTGCAACAGGTACACATATCGTAAACATAGAAAGGACGGCCCTTGGTTGTGTGTGAACTGTTAACATTTGAATTTGATAATTGCCTATAGCATGGAACTGACCTCTCTGTACTATTCTTTCCTCTGCATGTCCTGGAGTACAAAAGAAACAACCCCATGCACCCAAAAGTAGACACTGGCAAGATCGAAAAAAAAAAAATGCGGTCGCGGATTACAAGCACAAGATGTTATGCGAATGAATATGAATAATATGAATAATGTTGCATCAGTGCCACATCCGAAATGTACTATACAGGTCATAAAGTGAGTTATTCCAAATATCATATATACCTGTGTCTCTGTTTTTTGTCAGTGCAGCTTTGACATCATGGACCATAAAGTGCATACTAATTCAGCGTGAGCAGGAACACTCAATAAAACTGAATAAAAAAAAAATTCAAGTGACGGTGAGATACGAAGAATGCAGATTCACCAGCATTTGTGTGTCAGCTTTTATCCCTCCCGATCAGAGAATTTCCAGTTCGATGGTCTCAAAACACCACTCACATCTACAGTTATTCCCAGTTTCAGATAAAAAGTAACTGCGTCAGTTCTGGGGCAGGGGGGTGTTGTATCATGATCGTGACTAAGAGAGTAAAAGTGAAAAAACAAAACGCTAATTTTTTTACAAGTACAGGTAGTCCCCAGGTTACGGACACTCGACCTACGACTTACGAACAAGGCCGCAGGTGTGATGCATACGCCTCATTAACTGCCGCTCCGTCATCTTTGACTGGAGGATGCTGCAAGAAGTGGCCGGAGGGGTGTGATTTTGCTGCTCGCACAGTGTAGTGTCCCTGTGTCCCTATGGCAGCTCCCGGCGGCAAGCGAGCGGTGACCCACTGGGGCCACAGCTATTGCTCATGTGCAGGACGGAGGGCTTAATGGGGCGGTTCGCTGTCCGCCCACTACGCCGCCGCAGCTACTGCTCCTGACTGGATGCAGGCTGAATGGAGCGGTGTAGGGCGTTTCACTGCCCGCCCACTACACACGGCTCCCCCCGAATCGTTTTCGGTGGGCGGCTAGTAATGCTGAAAGCGGTGACCCGGTTGTGGCTGAACGGGGTGGCGGGGGGTAGCATTGTAGTGTGCTTTGGGTGGCTGCCTGTTAAATGGGGGCGATGGTGGGCGATTCAGTACACGCCTTTGGCCACACCGTCTTCGTTCTCCGTGGGCGGACACACGCTGCAGGCTGCATACTGTAGTGGAGGTGACTGTGTGGTGGGTGGGTGGTGAACCGCCCCTCGCTACTCCCATTCATTCTCAATAGCAAGCCTGCTTGCACTGTTACGTACGTAGCAGGAAGTTGTCTCTTGTCAGTACACCAGATGTGCCGACGAGGGATGCCTGCCTGCTGTGATAGCTGTACAGTGCTGTGCAGAAGAGCTCATCTTAACCTTTTGTCTTCACCCTTCAAGAATGTCTCTGAAACACAAATCTGATGCAAGTGCTGGTGATACACTAAGGAAGAGAAAAACCATCACCATTGAAAATAAAGTAGAAATAATAAAAGGGCCAGAGAGAGGTGAAACTCCATCATTCATTGGCAGACCACTTGGTTACAGTCGGTCAACAATAGCATTTATTAAAATAATGTACCTGTTCTGACTTGCATACAAATTCAACTTAAGTACAAACCTACAGTCCCTATCTTATACATAACCTGGGGACTGCCTGTACTATAAATTTACACTGGCTGTTACAGACACAAGTCAAATGTATGTTTTTATTGTATAATATTAACAATAAGAGCAGCTCACTACTCTAAATGGTAAATTTGCCCCAGGAGCTGGTGTCAAACTCATGACCGCTGGATTATAAGTCGTAGTTGTAACCATAGCACCACTGAAGCTGTAGTATCGCACCTTTTCTGAAAGTGTTTATTTGATATTTGGCCATCAGCCTTCACACATTATACAGTTCATGTCTACCTTTTGTTATCCCAAGGTTGTAAACCGGATATGGACGCAGAGCGCTGGGCACATCGAGGCGCACGCGTACTGCCGCCCGCCACAGAGCAAAAAAAGAAACGAGAGAATTCGAAGGTTGTATTACAGTACGGACAGAATCCCCACAGGTCTATGCTGTGACAACGCACGCGCCTACAACGCACTTGCGAAAGGAGTCACGGCTCAAACCGGCTGTGACAACGCGCGCGCCTACAACACAATGGCGAAAGGAGTCACGGCTCAAACCAAAGAAAACACAGAAACGAGACTACGACCTGTGAACTACACCTGGGGTAAAGCGTGCACGCCAGGTTGTACAGCCGCCCGGACGCGACCATCCACACCACCGCATATACCTTCCATGATATGTCTTCACGCAGCGGCTTCCCACCGTGGCGCATATTGCGCTGTGGCGCTCGCCCCACAGTCAGACGTGGCGGCTTCCCAGAGTCAGTAGGTGGCCCCCAAACAACACAACCTGTTCAAGCAGTCGGTGTCAGCGGAGGCAACAGACTCACGCGCTCTGCCGTACTGCAACGAGCCCGCCGCCTGTAAACTAGACTTGCTCTAATCCACTGTGCCAGTAATGTAGATCACATAACGGTCATTCAGTTTGGCGCCCGCCCCAGAGTCCAGAGTCAAACGCAGCGGCGTACCAAAACGCTGTGAGGCCCGCCCCAGAGTCAAACGCAGCGACTTCCCAAACCGCCGCGGCTTCCGGGAGTCAGTAGGTGGTGCCCAAATAACACAACGTGATGTGCCGTGTCGCCCGCCCCAGACTCAAACGCAGCGCCTTCCCAAATAGCAGCGGCTTCCCAGAGTCAGTACGTGGCGCCCAAACAACACAACCTGTGAGCTACACTTGCTCTAATCCACTGTGCCAGTAATATAGATCACATAACGGTCACAGACTCTAACCCAGCGGCTTCCCACACTCAGTGGCTGGCACACGAACACCACAACCTGTAAACTGAACTTGCTGTGCAAAACTCTGCCAGCAGTCGGTGTCAACAAAGGCAACGGAATCACGTCTCCACAAAACGAGACCACTTTACTACAGATATGCTTATGTAGTTAAATGACATTTCCCCAGATGCACCCACCCTTCCATGATATGTCATTCATCCAGATATCGGACGGAACAGAAACTGATTGCCATTCTTGGATTTCAGATTCGCTAGCGAATCGCGGGCTTACTAGTTTATTACTAAAACATGTTTCTGTTTTAACAATGTGTTTTAACATAGATTGTTGTAGACACAAAACACACATCAAATTATTTCTCCTTACAATTCTGGCTAGCTCACTCCCATATAATCAATCAAGGTAGGAACTGGGAGAACTTCTTGCCCGTTCTGAGGCAGTGGGGGAATGGCTCCAGGGGCGATGATTTGTGACATAGATACCCAATTGGATCATGTTACCCACGATGAAGTATCTACCTTATTGCTGCATGTTGGCACTAACAATATTTATTTAGAGCAATCCGAGGTATTATAGAGGAACTTCATCTCTTCACTGGCTCCTTACTAAGATTATATACAGTAATCCTTCCTCCATCGCGGGGGTTGCGTTCCAGAGCCACCCGCGAAATAAGAAAATCCGCGAAGTAGAAACCATATGTTTATATGGTTATTTTTATATTGTCATGCTTGGGTCACAGATTTGCGCAGAAACACAGGAGGTTGTAGAGAGACAGGAACGTTATTCAAACACTGCAAACAAACATTTGTCTCTTTTTCAAAAGTTTAAACTGTGCTCCATGACAAGACAGAGATGACAGTTCCGTCTCACAATTAAAAGAATGCAAACATATCTTCCTCTTCAAAGGAGTGAAGCAAACAAATCAATAGGGCTGTTTGGCTTTTAAATATGCGAAGCACCGCGGCACAAAGCTGTTGAAGGCAGCAGCTCACACCCCCTCCGTCAGGAGCAGGGAGAGAGAGAGAGAGAGAGAGAGAGAGAAATCAAAAGAGAGAGAGAAAAATCAAAACGTGCCCTTTGAGCTTTTAAGTATGCGAAGCACCTTGCAGCATGTCGCTTCACAAAGCAGCTGCACACAGAAGGTAGCAACGTGAAGATAATCTTTCAGCATTTTTAGACGAGTGTCCGTATAGTCTAGGTGTGCGAACAGCCCCCCTGCTCACACCCCCTACGTCAGGATCAGAGAGAGTCAGCGCGAGAGAGAGAGAGAGAAGTAAGTTGGGTAGCTTCTCTGCCATCCACCAATAGCGTCCCTTGTATGAAATCAACTGAGCAAACCAACTGAGGAAGCATGTACCAGAAATTAAAAGACCCATTGTCCTCAGAAATCCGCGAACCAGCAAAAAATCCGCGATATATATTTAAATATGCTTACATATAAAATCCGCGATGGAGTGAAGCCGCGAAAGGCGAAGCGCGATATAGCGAGGGATTACTGTAAAGGTATTGTGGTGTGAAATTTTTCATACAAGTTGATACATATTTTGTATGTCTTTACTTGTAACTTAGTCAAAGCAATGTAATATTAGTATTTCATTAGTGAGAAGCATTCATGTTTACTCATTAGGACTATGTCAGGATAGTGAATTTTACGACAGGGTTGGGGGAAGTTCCTCAAACAAGTTTGGCAAATGTTTCTCTGCAGGATTATCTCAGTCAGCCCCCACAGGAAAGCCAGACTGCCTAACTGGCAAACTTCACCTTAACACATGGTTTTGGGGGCAGGAGTGAAGGTATTCTCTGCCCCATTGGTCTGAAGTATGGCTGTATGGAATTGGCTTGTTATCATAAGCCTTTAAGTACCATGACACCCCATTGGCTGTAGGGGTTGGACAAAAAATCTATAAATTTGCTTGCTTTACCCCCCACCTCTCTCTCTCTCACCAACTGATAAAAGGAGCATCTGACACCATGAACTGAAAAGGACAACACAATGAAGAGCACAGCTCGACAGCCATATTGAGACAGGCATGAGGCCTGTTCTGAAGAAAACTGACCAAAAACGAGGACTTAACTAGAGACATTTTAAGTAACTAACAAGTCTGGGTGCCGCCTGAAACTACACATCACCATTTATCACGTTGTATGGTTACCAATATTCAAAGGTACTTTGCATATTGTTATTTATGAATATTATCAATAATACATTATTTCAAGTGTAACTTAACTCCTGCTTGTCTTTTACTACACCTAATTGCCTGAGATTATAGATGTAGAAGGGAAGGTGGGGAGAAGTTATATGGTACAATACCTTATAAATAGTGGTAAGTCTGTGAGATTTGAGACATTCTGACAAAGGCTACATATTAATAATACAAAAGGGGAAAGCAGAGTAATATATTACTCTACCAAGACAAAACAAAAGAGAATACAATTTACAGCAGATTGTGTTCCCTTCACTGCTGGCTAGAAATCTAGTATGCAAATAAAAGCATAGTCTTTGCAAACAGTTGGGATGATTTTGGGGAAAGGCCTGGATCTTTCAAGTGAGATGGTCTTCATCTTAACTGGAGGGGATCTTTTGTATTATCCCAAAATATGGCAGTAAAACTACCTGGATGATTGATTAAAGCACCAAACAGGCCATAGTCTTGTTATCTTAAATCACATTCTGTTATTTATCCCACCTGTAACTTTCCTGTAGTTGCTACCCATAATACCTGTTGTGTGGCATCCTATAAATTTAGTCTTGATGCAAACCTTAAACATAAGGTGTATAATTAGACCAAGCAATAAAACCAGACCCTCCTCCAGGGGCAACTGTAATAATAAATTTCTTCAAATTAAAACAAATATATTATCATTTCAGAAAGAACTATGTAGTATTAAATGCTGCTTATTAAACATTCGTTCTCTTAGATGTAAAGCTGTTTTGGTAAATGATACTATATTAATAATAATAATTCTTTGCATTTATATAGCGCTTTTCTCACTACTCAAAGCGCTCAGC
Organism: Erpetoichthys calabaricus; assembly: GCF_900747795.2. Classification (NCBI taxonomy): domain Eukaryota; kingdom Metazoa; phylum Chordata; class Cladistia; order Polypteriformes; family Polypteridae; genus Erpetoichthys; species Erpetoichthys calabaricus. The sequence continues at coordinate 80,728,250 of NC_041399.2, forward strand.
AATTGCAGGTTAAGGACCTTTTTGCATATTCCTTCATAAATCTAGAAGATTCTGGTGAAGGAGGTAGCCTTGGAATAATTCATTGTGACAAAATGCAAATCACTTCTAAAAATTTAGTCAACTTCACATCCTTTGAGATGTTCATTTTAAATATTAAAACAGATTCCAACATAATTAATAGTGCTAGTCTACAGACCACAAGAGCCATATTCATTGTTAATGACTGAATTTGGCAACCTTTTATCTGATGTGGCTATGAATTATGATCATGTAGTACATTTTTTACTTATTTGGTACATTCAGTGGGATTTTGTCAGATTGTCAAAGGTCTAACTCAATCATAACCACACATTAGACTTAATTATAACTTACAAAGTTGAAATTAAAAATGTAAATATTACTCCACTAAAATTAAGCTATTTCTGATCATTACTTAATTACATTTTATTTGGTTCTGCCCTTCCTAATACACTCACAGATTAAGACAGACAGTGCGACATCTAGATTGTAATTCTGACTCAAATTATTTATAAATTTTGAAGAAGTCAAGTGTAATTTTGGACAACCATTTAGAACACAGTTAACATCAAATGTAAACATGGAAAACAATTTAGATCAACAAACATCAAATTATAATATGACCTTGAGAGATGCTCTGGGCACAGTGGCTCCCCTTAAAACAAAAGTGATCAAAGCAATATAGAAACTCTCCCTGGTTTAATGAGAACGCTCAAGCTCTTAAATTAGAGTGTTGAAAACTAGAGCACAGAGAACAACAAAGCTGAAGGTCTTCCAAATTACAAGGTTAGAGAGTGTTAAAAAAAAAATAAAAAGCTCTCTTTAAAGCTTGCTCAGACTACTATTTTAAAATAATAGATAACAATAATAATTCTCGTGTATTGTTTAGAACAGTGGCTAATTTAACAAATGGGAATGGGAATACAGATCTACAGTGAAAATACCACCAGAAATTAGCAGTACAGAATTTAAAAATTTTAATTTAAAAAATTAAAAATGTAAGATCCCAGATCTCAGCATCACAGTGCAAACTGCATACTAGCTTGACAGACCCTATCTCGCCTTGCTTTCTACACTTTAGAAATTTTAATCCTGTAACAGAACAGTTTAACTTTAATTTCTAAAATGAAACCTACTACTTGCTCTCCAGATCCAGTTCCAACAAAACTAGTAAAAAGTGCAACAGATTTTCTTGCAACACCTACTCTTAACATTGATGGTTCATTATTGCATGGCACAGTACCTGATGTACTGAAATTGTCAGTCATTAAACCATTACTTAAAAAGTCAGACTTAGACCTACTAATACATAATAATTATAGACCCAAATCAAATTTATCCTCTCTTTCTAAAATACTTGAAAAAGTAGTTGCCAATCAGATTCTGTCACACCATACTCATCACAATTTATTTGAGAAATTCCCATCTCGCTTCTACACTGGTCATAGTAGAAACATAACTAATGTGTGTTGCTAATGACATTCTCATATCTTCTGATGAAGGAAACTCCACTGTAATTAGGCTGTTAAACTTTAGCATGGTGTTTGACACAATTGACCATTCTATTTTAATAAACAGACTGGAAAATGACATTGGGCTCATGGGCAATTTCCTTGCCTGGTTTATTTGTTATTTATCAAATTAATTCCAGTATGTGCAGAAATGTGCTGACAGTACTTCATCATCATACACAGGAGAGAGAAAGATATGGTGCCCCGCAAGACTCAGTACTGGGACCTTTACTGTTTTCACCTTTACATGCTTCCACTGGGATCTATCATTAGAAAATAGAACACTAATTTTCACTCCTACAAAGATGACACCCAGTTATACCCTTCTTTTAGACTAAACGAAGTTTCTCCGATTTAATCTTTGATTAGTTGTGTTACTGAATTAACACTAGAATCCCTGAAGCCTATGAAATAACTCATAATCCCGGCCCACCTTAAATGATAATAATAATAATAATAATTCATTACATTTATATAGCGCTTTTCTCATCCCTTCGCACCTCTCCATTCAGCATCTTTTGTTATGTAAATGTGTTAATTAGCACAAACAGCCTGCTATCCCATCCCCCCCACTGCCGAAGAATGGGCAAAAAGCTCTCCCAGCTCAAGCCTTGTTTATTTGGAAGTGAGGTACCTGGAGCTGTACAGGGTAAATAATATATTATTTGGAACACATGCATTTCATGTGTGTTCTCTGTCTACAAAGATCTATGACAAAGTGTATAATGTGTTAAGAGTGTATAATGTGTTAAGACTGAAGTCCAAATATCAAATAAACACTTTCACAAAGGTACAAGTATAACAAAACAAGTGCGCTTTTATTCACAAATATAACCGAAGAAAAAGAAATCGGGTTAGTGTACGTCGCTGGAACGACTGCTTTGGTAGTACATCGGTAAGAACTGCTGACCTATAATCAATAGGTCACGGGTTCGAACCTGGACGCTTTCCAGAATTAACGTTTTGAGTAGTGAGCTGCTTGTATTGTTAGTATTATACAATAAAAACATACATTTGATTTGAGTCTGTAATAGCCAGCGTAAATGTATGGTACTTATAAAGGTTAGCATTTTTTTTTTTTCCCATTCAGTTGTATTCTCTCACGTTCACACTGCCCCCGATCTGACACTGCTGTTTTCAAATAAAGATGTGCTATAACAGAGGTGAACTCAGATGAGGATGAGCATTCTACATCTGAGAAAGAGAACAGAAGCTCTCCCCGCAAGAAACGTCCACTCACATGTAAGAACAACGCAGCTGCACCAGGCATAGAGGCGAAAGATAGCACCGTTTGGATGCATCAACAGATCAAGCGTCATCCTGCCAGTCAGTCTGCCCAACACGTGTCCTTCAAAAAAAAGCAGGGCTTACAGAGCTTGCCAATGCATTGTGCAAAGTCCTGTTTGTGATTATGTTTTGTGATGTTCTATGCAGGTGGAAGCTCCTGTTGCACCCTACGCAACTGTGTTTGATCTTATTCAGGAAAGGATCCCAGTCACCTCACAGGAGAAAGACTTTACGAGACTAAGGTCATAAAGCTTATGAAACCATTTCTGGATAAAGGCAGAACCATATCAGCAGTTGTGTGGAGCTCATTAATTCAATTAATTCATGCATTTATTTATAGTAGGATTGACTACTGCAATGTGACGTTCACTGGATGTTCAGATTGTTCTTTATAAAGCTTACAGTTAATTCAAAATGCTGCTGCAAGAATTATTACAAGGACAAGAAAATCAGAGCACACAACTCCAGTTCTTAAATCCTTAAACTGGTTCCCAATTAGGTTTAGGGAAGATTTCAAAATCCTACTTTTAATGTATAAAGCCTTAAACGGTCAAGGTCCGCCTTAATTATCTGAACTTACTACTTATAAACTAGAATGCACATTAAGATTTCAAGATGCCAGTCTTGTATGATTTGAAGGATTAATAAAACAACAGTGGGAGGTCGAGCTTTTAGGAGCCCCTAAACTGAAGAATGGTCTGCATGCTACTGTAAGAGGTGCCCCTTCAGTCTCAAGCTTTCAAATCCCGGTTGAAGTCTCATTACTTCAGTTTAGCATACCCAGACTAGAGCTGCTGATTCAATCTCATTCAATGTCAAATAAGAAAAAAAATTAATTCTCTCTAAGAGGACATGTATTAAAAATTTAAATTTAAAAAATTAAAAATGTAAGATCCCAGATCTCAGCATCACAGCATCCCTAAGCACACAGCCAAGATATCAAAGGAGTGGCTTCAGGACAACTCTGTGAATGTCCTTGAATGGCCCAGCCAGAGCCCAGACTTGAATCCGATTGAACATCTCTGGAGAGATTTTAAAATGGCTATGCACCGACGCTTCCCATCCAACCTGATGGAGCTTGAGAGGTGCTGCAATGAGGAATGGGGGGAAACTGGCCAAGGATAGGTGTGCCAAGCTTGTGGCATCATATTCAAAAAGACTTCAGGCTGTAATTGCTGCCAAAGGTGCATCAAAACATATTGTACAAAGGCTGTGAATACTTATGTACATGTGCTTTCTCAATTTTTTTATTTTTAATAAATTTGCAAAAATCTCAAGTAAACTTTTTTCATGTTGTCATTAGGGGGTGTTGTGTGTAGAATTCTGAGGAAAAAATGAATTTATTCCATTTTGGATTAAGGCTGTAACATAACAAAATGTGGAAAAAGTGATGTGCTATGAATACTTTCCGGATGCACTGTATATGTTCTATTATATTCACAAATTTAGATGGTTAGATGGTTCTTTTCTGCTCATGTTTTTCGTCTTTTTTTCTTGTTCTTTATGGTGTTTTAATTTACCTGTGCATTTCGATTTTTAATTATTTTTCCAGGATTGATATTGAAGTTATTATTATTTGTTTGATCGAGTATTAAACCATTGTCAGAGACCCTAAAGTGACATGAGACAAAAAGAAAGAAGTTTCCCATGCTCATCAATAGAGTGCACACAAAATTTAGTAACTTCTTATTGCTCATGAACAAGAGAAAGCTTTGTGTATACATGAAAGTTTAATCACATTACTGGCTCCATTCCATTGTAATTTTGTTTTTTGCTCATTCCGGACATGTTTAATTAAGCTGATTTAAGTGAAACATACATGTACAGGTGCAACATCTGAATTTATGTCCATACTATTTCAGAATTATGTAACCCTTGCTCTATAAACAATGTTTAATATAGTATTAGGTTTTATTCATATAAAGGCACTACTTTAGTAAAAAATTGTTAATATACTTACAAATTTCACCCTTCAACTCTTCACCCATTTTAATAATGCTGACACCTTTTAAAGAAGACTTCAAATATTTAGGCTCATCTGGAAGTGGCCTAAAACCAAGAACAGTAAAAATTGTATTTTTTAATAATTTATTTAAAAAATATTCATTACAATGAATAATTGTTTAATACATACTTCACAGTAAAATCACTCTCCAAAGAAACATGATCATCTTGAAATGAAACCTGGCAGTAACGAACATCCTTCACCGATGTGGAAACTTTTATGTCTGGAAGTGATCCTTGAAGTAGGAGATCCTTTTTAATTTTGGGGGTCCAGTTAACCTAAGGAAAAAATTAAAAAAAAACAAACTGGCATTAAAAATGACAATGAGTTTAGCTATACTATTTATAATTTCACTAAATTCTTACTACAGGATAGAACTGTGTAACTTGCAGATATGGAAACCTGGTATTTTAAAAGTATTAAAAAGAGGGACTTACCTTGTGGTCTGTGTGTGGATACAAATGCCCCATTTCAGTCATTCAGAAGAAACATTAAACCAAGGTCTTGACTCTCCGTGGTCATCCTAGGCATCTTAAAAGATCAGGGTATTTCCCAATGTCCTGGCTGAAATGCCCACCACAGCCTAGTCAATCTGGTCCCCTAATCATTCCCTGTCCCTTATTCTTAACAATTTCTCTCACCCCTTCACCACCAAAGGGCCGGTTAATACTTCACATTCGAAATGCGTACACATCATAGCTGCCACACATTTCCAGCATTCATTTGATGTGTCCTCTGTGCACATTCTCAGAAATTAATGTGACTCGTGCATGAGTTGCAGTACCAGCAAAAAAATCGGGGGGCACAGTGTGTTCAAGTGACATCAGAGTCTTTGTTTCCTATCAACATGACAGTGAGCCACTTTACAGATCTTACAGGATCAATGTTTGATGAATGGTTCGATGTGGTGAAGCAAATCATCAAACTTACATGCTGACATACAAATCTATTTGTGTTGGTTTTCTTAATGTATTTCTCACATATCCAATACAAGCACTGCATATTCCCCATCGTACAGACCAGGGGTGTCGAACTCCAGGCCTGGAGGGTCGCAGTAGCTGCAGGTTTTCATTCTAACCCTTTTCCTAATCAGTGACTAATTTTCACTGCTAATTAACTTCTTTCTCTTTCATTTTAATAGCCTTGTTTTTAAGGATTCAGTCCTCTGAATTTATTCCTTTCTTCATTAAATGGCAGCCAAACAGAAATGAGATGTGAAACGAGCCAACAGATGACCAGCTAAACTGAGAATTTAAACTCCAACCAATTTCACTCCAACCAATCTCTTAATGAGAAGCTGCTTCTTGCTGTTAATTAAACTCGTTATTTAATTCTATGGCTTGTTGCTGCTCTTATTCTGCCACAGCAGACATTTCCAAAACTGTTGATTTTTCTGTTTTATCTAAGAACATCTTCAAAATATTTTGGTGACCTGAGAGTTCAACCTTACCGAGACCATCACCTTTATTTTCAGATATTGTGTGATTGGCACAGCTGGTCATGTGGCAGCTTGTTTTGTGTCTCATTATTGTTTGGCTGCTAATTAAAGAAAAAGAGACAACTAAGGAGCCTGATTCATGCAAATTAAAACTAAGGCAAAAGAAGTTAATTAGCAGCAAAAACTGGTCACTAATGAAGAAGATGGTTAGAATGAAAACCTGCAGCCCATGCAGCCCTCCAGGACTGGAGTTTGACACCCATGGTAGACAATACATTCCATTTTTTTTTTGTCGCACCTTTGCAAAATCAGAATGTTTGAGCCACATATAAAAAAAATATTCCAGCTCTCTGCACATTTAGAATCCTTAGATTTCTACTTGATACACTTTCATGATGTGTTAAAGCACGTATGTTACATTTCACAGATAATTATTTAAATGAAGTTAACGATTTAATACTCTTAATAATTACACATGATGGGGTGGCACGGTGGTGGAGTGGTAGCACTGCAGCCTTGCAGGGAGTCACGTCCCTGGCGTTCCCTGCCTGGTGTTTGCATGTTTTCCTGATGGATTTAAATAGTGTGCTCCAGTTTCCTTCCAAGGACATGCAGGTTTGGGGATTTGGTGATGGTAAAATGACACTAGTGTATGTGTGTGTTTGTATTCACAATGCAATGAGCGGATGCCTCGTCCATGGATTGTTTCTTCCTCACGCTCGATACTAGCTGGAATTGGCGCTTGCCTGGATTGATGGATATAATCATCAAATATCCATCCTTTCAGAGATATTGTGGCAAGGTATCCTGGTAATTTAATGGATGTTTCAAGCATTTCACAACACAGCAAAGCCAAACATTTTCACACCATGATGATATCTCGCATTGCCACCTGGTGGAACCCTCCAGATTTACATAAAGTACATGTCCAAGTATAAATAGTACACTGCTTGCGCTGCAGTAGCTTCCAAAGGTGCATGAGTCATGTGAAGTATAAAACCTAAAGAGCTAATGAGTGGTGTGCATACTGGAGCATGTATTGCTGCTTCAGCATCATCCAGGTGGACACAACATTTTGGTGGTATCTGAAGTGATTCCTCATGGTCTATGTAAATTGCTTTGAGAAGGTTACCAAAGTGGTACATAAATGTAAATAGTTAATTACTTAACTATTACTGTATTATACTTCTAAGTCTGTGGTGGCCCTCTGAGGTCCTCTTTACTCAAATGCAATGCTTATGAATAAATTAAAATAAAACCAAGACCAATCAAAGTATTAAGTATTAGGTAAAAGAGTCTAGGTTTACCTATAATATTTATCATAAGTACTTTGTTTTTATCTTAAATATTGAAATACTATTTGTTTTTACTTTTGGTTTTATTTAACTCATTCAGTATTATAAACACTGTGCATAAAGTCCTTTTATCTTTTTTTTTTTTTTTTATAAATGCAGTCACAGGAAAATGATCACATACCTTAATCTTTTCAGCCAGGGAAGGTGTAATTGCAATTTCTCGGTCTCCTTCATCAAACATCTTGAAGATAACATTTTTGATGGAGTCTCCTGCTGTCCAACAGATTTCATCATTGTGCATAATCTGAATGGGTTTGTCTCCACTAAGACTAAACACTTCCAATTTAGCAACACGTTTACTTGGAAGAATATTAATAGTCTTCTCTACTGCAGCAACATTCACACAACTCTGGAACAAAGACAGAACAAACCAGACAAATTTTTTCCCTTGAAAAACCTAAGTTAAAAGACTAACATTTTGTTTGATAACAGGGTTTGGCAGTTCCCCTCTCCCTTTTAAATGTTTGTAGGTCTCAGACCCTAGTTTAGAGTATGTAGGCTTAAGCCCTAATAGAAGTATTTAAGCACCTTTACTGAGTATGTTGGCCGTGAATAATAACAAAATGCCTTAGTTGGGGCTCAAATAGGTCTCAGACAAAGCTGTGTAAGGAGTCCATGCCTCCTTATGTTCAATGTAAAAGGGAAAACAAATAATAATAATAATAATAATAATAAATTTTATTTATATTGCACTTTATATTTTAGCAATCCCAAAGTGCTACAGAGTAAATAGGATAAAGTATATGCAAAAAAACAGAAAATGATTACTAAACAAAAAGAAACTAGAAAACTTAATTATATAAAAAGCAATTACATGAATAAGGTAAAGATATCATTAACAAGATTAACAAAACAATTTTACAAATACTAAATTTAAAAAAGTGTTATTTGTAAATTAAATTAATAAAACCAGAAAAAATGCCTAGGTACTCGTACTGAGTTTCATGTCTTTTTCCAAGCAACAAACCAATTGAACTGCAAGTTTAGAACTAGGCAGAATATACAAACGTTTGTAGAATTGTATAACGGCAGGAAACCTTCTTCTAAAGCAAAAGGTTGGAAGAGTACTGTATATCCTGGTTGAAAAATATTGGACAATTGTTTTTTGCTGAATAAATGAAGACGTCAGCTATGAAGAAGAATCCTGGTCATATGCACAGCGCTTGTGTACTACTCAGATTTCCCTATGTGCATGACCTTATTGTTTGCACAGGGCTATTCCAGGTACAATATTTATTTTTAAAAAGCTGCTTCTGACTAAGAGAACTTCAGGCAAACACTGTGTGGAGATGTTGTGAGAAATGTTTACAGGTTGTATGTTAAGTAATGAAGAAATAGATAATAGAGTACTTACGCAAACAAAGAGGAAAATTTTACATAAAAAAAAGTAGATTACTTTTCCTAATCTGAATGCTGTCCTCTCTCCAGCTGCAACTGTTTTCTCTTCTCCCTCCAATGCTCTTTGTAATCAGATCCTTACGTTTTTTCTGGATAAGGTTACGAACATTAGATCCCAGATCTCCATTTCTTCTTCTGGCTCTGTTGATTTAGCCGTTCCTGTACACGGCTCCCTCACTAGCTTTGAACCCATTTCGCTCCCCCATCTGGAAAAAATCGTCGCCTCAATGAAGCCTTCAGGCTCTCCGGACGATGTGGTGCCGTCCAGACTGCTGAAAGATGTCTTTCCTGTGATTCGATATGATGTCTTAAAGATCATAACTAGTAGTCTATCTTCGGCTACAGTTCCTTGTGCTTTCAAACACGCAGTTGTACATCCAATCGTGAAAAAACCTGATCTTGACCCTGCCATCTTCTCCAATCTACGTCCAATTTCCAAACTACCTTTCCTGTCAAAATTACTTGAAAAAGTAGTTTATGAGCAATTAATTCACCACCTACAGGACCATCAGGTAATGGACCTTTTTCAGTCAGGCTTTAGGCCCCAACACAGCACAGAAACCGCGCATTTACGTGTCCTAAATGATGTCCTTTTGGCATTGGACTCAGGACTCTACGTGATTATGGTTCTTCTCGATTTATCTGCTGCCTTCGACACAATCGACCACGACATCATGATCTCCCGACTCGAATCCTGGGTTGGTGTATCTGGCTTAGCCCTCGACTGGTTCAGGTCATATTTCTGCAACAGGACTCTTAGAGTCATGCTAGATGATTTTTCATCTGAATCAGTCCCACTCCCATGTGGTGTCCCCCAGGGTTCCATTTTGGGGCCACTACTTTTTTCAATTTACATCCTGCCTTTAGGTGCAATTTTTAGAAAACATGCAATCTCGTATCACCTATATGCTGATGACTGCCAAATTTATTTCTCCCTCAAGTCAACTGACTCCACTAAACCTCTTCTCAACTGCTTATCTGACATTAAGGACTGGCTGGCTGTAAACTTCCTTCACCTGAACGATTCAAAAACCGAGGTCATTGTTTTTAGTCCCGACCGCAAACAGACCCTACCCCTTGACCTCGACTTTCTTCCCATTCCAGTAACTTCGTCTGTTTCCAATCTTGGAATCAAAATGGATATGATCCTGAAAATGGATGCTCAAGTCAACAGCACAGTAAAATCCTGCTTTTTCCATCTCAGGCGAATTGCCAAACTCAAACCAATTCTGCCTTACCACCTCCTGGAATCAGTAATCCATGCATTCATTACGTCCCGGCTCGACTATTCTAATTCCTGCCTATATGGTATTAGTAAAGCCACTCTTTCGAGACTCCAATTGGTTCAAAATGCGGCTGCAAGACTTTTAACTGGAAGCAGCAGAAGCCAACACATTACACCGATTTTAAAAACCCTACACTGGCTGCCGGTTAGCTTCAGAATTGATTTTAAGATACTCCTCTTAACCTATAAGGCACTAAATGGTCTAGCCCCTGCCTACTTGAGTGTCTTGCTCCATCGTCACAATCCCCCTCGTGTTCTTAGATCCGCAGATCAGCTGCTCCTAACCGTTCCCAAGGCACGTTTTAAAGCTCGTGGTGAAAGGGCTTTTTCTGTCTGTGCACCCAAGCTCTGGAACTCCTTACCTTTAGTGGTTAGGCAGGCCGCTTCAGTCACCACATTCAAATCAAACCTAAAAACTCACTTCTTCACATTGGCTTTTAATTCTTAACCTGTCTTATTCCCACTTGCTTTTTGCTATTTCTCTGTTTTATTGGGTCCCCTGACCTGTTTTTTAATGTCTCTGTTTTAATTCTCTCTTAATGTTTGTTTTTAATATTTTGCTTTTAGTCTTGCTTGTTTTAACTGTACAGCGCTTCGGTCAGTTGTAATGCTGTGTTTTTAAGCGCTTAACAAATAAAAATGGTATGGTATGGTAATCTAAAAATGCAACTATGTCAACTCCTAATATGAAGGGATTGACAATATATTATACATGAGAGTTAACAATTGTATGCACCTAATAGCTCCTAAACGTGAGATCCCAGAGTTACTCCTGTTTAATGCTGAAACCAATAAGAATCTATTGCAGCAAACAAAAGCTGGTGTCTCATCAATGACAATGGGAAATGAGTACAATTTTTCCATATTATAATTACAACTTCAACAAGTCTTTTCAATGTCAGTAATGCTTACTGTGGACACCTCAGCCAACATGCAGTTTTACATGCAGTCTGTGTCTAGAAAGATATTGCTTAAAATTACCAGGCTAGTGAAGAATTAAGGTCACCAACTTTATTACATTTTTGCTGCTACTGTAAAGGGAAGCCACTGAGAAATTCAGCTTGTTTTAGCCCAGTTATTACTTTACCACCTTCTTCCACCCACTCCAATCAACTATATCAATTCCTGTGCTGATTCCACATCTAATGTCTACTACTTATAAGCATTTGTTTTAATTTTGTGACTGACTCGCAGTGCTTCAAATTATATAGAAAAATGATAGGTATGGACATTAGTTCTTCTGGCTTCTAAGAGTGAACAAAAGCATTGCTTGAGAAAATGCAAATTGATCAATAACTGCATTTTAAAACTAGATTTCTGTGCAATACAGATATGAAGAGGCAATGTGATCTCTCTTTGATCAGCTTCCTTAATTTTATCAGCTATAGCTTAGATGGTATTCCAACTTTACAGTAGATACCTGCATTTAAATGTGGCTCTTCAAATGACAAAGTATTTATTACAGTATTTATTAACACTGCTTTATTAATTGAATCTTAAGATAATCAACTGGGATTGTTATAAGAGGCACTTTCTCATCGCAGGAACATTTTCATGAACCAGGGAGTTTTTAAAAACTCAGTAACTTTTGTAGCATTCCCACTGCAAGAACTTTGACTATGTGTAGTTTCAAGGTCTTTACTTTTCATTCAACCAGGATCTATCGTGGATGGGGCTTGGGGCAATGAATTGCGCTGATTGATCACAAGCACTGGTACCATCTTACAAGTCTGTTAGTAGTTTGGACTTATCAGTGAACATGGAATACCACATTATTTTTCATATTCACCTCCATGGTGCACTACACCATGTATTGCATCAAAGGAATAATCTCCCTTGTGAAGTCGCAAACATTTTGAAGCAAGATGGTGGAATGGCACTGGGGGATAATTTGACTCTACTAATAGTCGTCAACTAGCTACAGCTTGCTAAAACTACCAACATGTCATTGGTCCCGATCATACTAGATGTCTCTTCTCCCTTTAACACTAGAATTACCAAAGCCTATGAAAAACTTGTAATCCCAGCCCACCTTAAATTTGTTCACACCTCTCCGTCAGCATCTTTTCTGTTGTAAATGTGTCGATCAGCACAAACAGCAAGCAGCCTACTATCCCATGCCCCCACCCACCAGCGCAGCTCAATACACAAAGAACGTTCTCAGTGCTCAGTGTTTATCTTGGAGTGAAGTGCTGGAGTTGTAGAGGGTAAATAATATATATCATTTGGAATACATAAATATCATGTGTGTTCCGTGTCTACAGCAATCTATATAACCACATTGTTAAAAGAGAAACAAAATGTAGACATGAAATGTATAATGTGTGAAACCTGAAGTCCAAATATCAAATAAACACTTTCACAAAAATCAAGAGGTCGCTGGTTTGATCCTGGCTGTCTCTCAAATTTACCGTTTTATGTGGTGAGCTGCTCTTATTGTTAATATTATACATAAAAACATACATTTGGTTTGTGTCTGTAACAGCCAGTGTAAATTTATAGTACATGTAAAAATATGCACGTTTTTTCTTCACTTTTATTCTCTCAGTCACGATTATGATACAAACCCTCCCCACCCCAGATCTGACACTGTTAGTTTTTATTTGAAACTGGGAATAACTGTGGATGTGAGTGGTGTTTTGGGACAATCGAACTGAAAATTCTCTCACTAAAAGCTGACACACAAACACTGCCTTCTTGGTATTTCACTGTCACTTGAATTGTTTTTAATTCAGTTTTATTAAGTGTTCCTGCTCATACTGAACTAGTATGCACCTTATGGTCCATGATGTCAAAGCCACACTGACAAAAAAAAACAGATATGTAGGCAAATATGATATTTGGAATAATTCATTTTATGACCTATATTGTACATTTCAGAAAACATTGTGGCACTGATGCAACATTATTCATAGTATTCATATTAAGAGAGTTTATTAATATCAGAAAATTTCCAGTTCCATTGTCCCAAAACACCACTCACATCTACAGTTGTTCCCAGTTTCAAATCAAAACTAACAGCGTCAAATCTGGGGTGGAGTAGGTTTGTGGCGGTTGTATCGTGATCATGACTGAGAAAAAAAGTGAAAAAAAAACCCACTAACTTTTACAAGTACTATAAATTTACACCAGCTGTTACAGACGCAAATCAAATGTATGTTTTTATTGTATATTAACAATATGAGCAGCTCACTACTCAAAATGGTAAATTTGCAAGGCAGCCAGGATCAAACCAGCAACCTCTTGATGACAAGTTTGCAGTTCTTACTGCTGCACCACGGAAATTGTCATATTACACTTGTACTTTTTGTGAAAGTGTTTATTTAATATTTGAACTTCAAGCTTCACATATTATACAGTTCATTTCTACATTTTGTCATTTATTACTAAAACATGAAAAAACGTTTGTTTTAACGATGTGTTTACACTGATCATTGTAGACACAGAACACACATGAAATGTATGTATTCCAAAATGACGATATATTATTGACCCACTACAACTCCAAGCAATTCACTCCAAGATAAACATTGAGCACTGAGAACCTTTTTTGGCGAATAGAACTGCAGCGGTGGGCAGGGGAGTAGGACAGCGGGCTGCTTGATGCTTGTGTTCATTGACACATTTTACAACACAAAAGACGCTGACGGAGAGATGCAAAGGGATTTAACGTGGGCTGGGATTTCAAGTTTTTTTGTAGGCTTTAGTAATTCTAGTGTTAACAAAGTCAACCATGACATCGTTCTTTCCACCCTCTCTGACACTAGCATCACAATGCTCTCAGATGGTTTAAGTTCTACATCTCAGGCAGATCCTACAGTGTGTCCTGGAGAGGAGAGTTGTCAAAAACACATAAGACATGCACAGATGTACCCCAAGGATCAGTGCTGGGTATTCTACTTTTCCTTCTGTAAACCACCTTGCTGGGCTCCATCATCCAATCCCACGGGTTCTCTTATCGGTGCTATGCCGATGGTACACACCTGTACCTGTCGTTACCTCCAGAGGACAATACAGTTACCAGACATCTTACTGATGTCTCGAACTGGATGAAAGGCCACCATCTACAGCTCAAACTGACAGAAACAGAGGTTCTTGTGATCCCAGCCAGCCAGTCTGTTCAACTCCCCCTCTCTGTACACCTTGGCTCTTGCCAAGTCTGTACACAACTTTAGGGTGGTGATTGATGAGCAGCTATCCATCTCTTTCTGTCTTTCGTTCATGCAGTTTTAATTGGTATAACATCTGCAAGATCTGACCTTATCTGACAGAGTATACAGCACAACTTCTGGTCCAGGCTCTGGTCTTGTTGTGTCTGGGGTACTGCAAGTCTTTTATAGCAGATGTACCCACACGTGCTATCAAGCCACTGCAGATGATCTAGAAAGCAGCAGGCTGTCTTGTATTTCACTAGCCAAGACAGGAACATGACACTCCTTTATTGATGTTGCTAAATTGGCTCTCTGTAGCAGCATGATTTAAGTATGAATCCCTGCTGCTTACACAGTGTGTCACAGTGGTTACTCAGTGGGTCAACACCTGTGTATACAGAGACACTGATAAGGTGCTATAATTCTTCTCGTCCACTCAGGTCTGCCAGTGTACAGTATCTGGTGATGTCACCTCTGCGTGGTATCAAGTCTCAATCCAGACTCTTTTTCTATATAGTTACCAGTTGATGGAACAGGCTACCCACTTCCAGCTGTACTGCTGACTTCCTCGATGTATTTAAGAAGCAATTGAAAACCCATCTATTCTGTGAATATCTGTCTAATTTGTTGAAGAAAAAAAAAACTATGCTCTGTGATATTTTTATATTATTGTTTAATTTGTCTGGTGTCGGCTCGCGCCCTGCCCAGGGTTTGTTTCCTGCATTGGCTGGGATTGGCTCCAGCAGACCCCCCATGACCCTGTAGTTAGGATATAGCGGGTTAGATAATGGATGGATGGATGTTTAATTTGTTGGTTTAATTGCTTTATCAATTATAATCTACAATTGTAAATTATCACTTATTAGATCTTTTCACTTGTGACAATCAACTTTTGTTACCTATCCTATTCTACTTGCAGAACAAAACAGGACCAAGACTAATGTTACTCAACTATGCCTACCTTTGCTGCAAGTCGTTTTGGGTAAAAGTGTCTGCCAAGCAAATAAATGTAAATGTAACTATAAAAGGTGAAGAGGCATGACAGTATAAATACGTAGCTACCATAGCTGTTAACAAGTCATAATTTATTATTTTTAGGATATCAGGGGTTAACAAAATTTCACTTGGACATATTAAAATAGATCTTACATTTAACTTTAAAACACATCTATGAAAAAGTTAAGAGTTAATGAGGGAGATGCATCAAAGAATCATTTAACTAATTAGAGACCATGTAATGCTATTTTTATGTGGGGAGTTGGGCACAATCCTGAATAAACTGGGCACAACAGTACAGTATGCCTATCTTGCTCTGTTGCAAGGTGATAATTATTATGCAGTAATCATGTACTCAGTGGAACAAGAAACTATGATTAATGATCAAGCACTGTGCAGATAACCCATATTAAAATCATCAAGTTATTTGCACTTTTTGGTGTAAAGTTTAATTTTTTTTACTTAATGCTGGTTTTTGCATTCTGTCTTTTGAATACATACTTTTTTTTGGAAGAAAACTCAAAAAGAATGTCTACCTGATTGTCATGAGCTCAAACACTTGACATGACCACAATCCTGGTAGTATGAAGCCACAGGTTAAGGAGATTGGTACATTGAAATCTGTTATAGAGGAATAAAATGTAGAAAATAAAATCAGCAATGAACTTACTGGGATTTCAAATCTTGCATTTAAAACTTGATCCTTCTTCAGCTTCTTGATATGGACCACTGGACCAGTTAATATGCCAAAACCGGTAGTACTGCAGTCCACTGTGTAGACAGGCAAGTTTGGTGCACCTGCAAACTGTAAAATAAGCATATTTAAAGCTTTTTAATTATATACATATATATTATCATGCACATAAGAGACAGCATTAGGGCACTGTTAGTAGTAATGATCCTCCAAACAACAGGTTGGCACTGTGATCTAATGTCTTCTCTCTTTCTATCTCTGCAGAAAGGAAGACTGACAGCCACTCCACTAATAATGTCACTTCTGTTGTTTGCCTTCCTAGACCCGCCCTTTCTTCCTGATCAACTATATAACCTGGGAACTGTTCTCAGTTCTGTTCTGAACTTGCGTCTGGAAAGATGTCTCCACAAATTAATGCGTGTTATGGTGTATAAAATCTGTACATTTTGGTTTAATTTTCCATTATATTTTGGTCAAGATAAAACAACAGATGAACTACATTTAAGACAAATCAAACCAGGTTTTCTTACACCTCACTTTTAAAATAGCTGTTTCAACATTGAAAGGAAGACATGCTGGTGGCTCAATTACTTTATAACCTGGGAAAGGAACACTAAGCCGACACCTCAGGCTATTGATATGGACATCTGGGACAATAATTTGGTTTACAGCCTGGGAAAGACGGACATGAGGCAAAATCAAAGAACTTTATTATCTGGGAAAAGATAGATTAAAGAGTTTGAGCAAAATTCATCTCGCCAACCAGTCAGGTGCATTTGTTGTGAAATCACGACATGACATTTCATAATAAATATGCCTCATTTTGAAAGCAATGTCAGAAGGAAGAGAAGAAAGAGAAGAAGAAGGAGAAGAAGAGGAACGGACGAAGACGGTACTGGTCGTCAGAAAGGCATCATGAACATCGATTGCTAAATCAAATGCCTCCCTGAGGCATTCATCCTTGTCATCTCTACTTTTTTTTATTATAAGCTATTTCTAAAGACTATATATATTCAGACTTTCCTATCAGTACCTATTTTCTACTATTCTTTGTTCCAGTGGTATTATTATTATTCTTGTAATAAATACCATGCTGCTTTTAACTTTCTATGCTTTGTCTTAATGTCTAGAGTGATTGAAGTAATAACTTAGATTTCTTTGAGCACCTAGGTGCAGCCAGACTTTTGCCATTATTTCTGTGCTGCGGGGTTTATTTGACTGAGAGTGAGGAGTGCCACTCAATAGTTGGAACAGTACGAAAAGAAGGTATTCTTGGCTGATAAATGGCCTATAGTCAAGAGTGCCGAGTCTTTGTATGTTTAAATGTACTCTTGTAGACCAAAAGTAATATTTCGGTTTGAGATATCACTAAAACATTGTATGTTGTTCGTGACAATAATAAGTAAGTCTCTTGAAGTGCTGAGTGACAGGCTGTGTTATTCCTAAAGCACTTGTGTGGTTTAAAGTGCTAAGGGTTAATCAGTGTGTGTGTGTCATTCATGGGGCACTGTTGTGGTTAGGGTCTATGTGTATGCATATAGCTATGTATGTGTGTGTTCGTCTTAAAGTGCAACAGTAGACCAACCCGATAACGAACTTGACGACAACACTTACCCTTGAGGAAACAGGTAAAGGGCAAGTAGAGGGAAATACCACGATAATACAATGCATTCTGAATGTTCACTTTTTTTGGTTATACAACATAACAGACAATTGGTTTCAGAAGTCACATGATTAGTTCAAAGGAGATTGCCTGTATGTAGTCAAGGGGTTTTAATGGACTGGAGTATAAATGAACCTGTATCTTTAAGGAAGGCACAGCTTGCGGTGAAACAGTATTATGTCCTAACCTGCACAATAACAAAAGTGCATTAATAAATGTAGAGTAAGGCAGAATTGTGAATCTGCCTAGAGAAGGCTGTCCACCAAAACTGTGTAATCGCACAAGATGACAACTAGTGAGGAAGGCCACCAAGAGTCCTATGATAACACTTATAAGCTAAAGTTGCTCAGTGACACAGTACAAATAACTATTGCCTGTGTGCTTCACCAGACACTACTTTATGGGAGTGTCAGGAGAAAGTCTGTGTCATTTCTATATATTAAAAAAAGCATGCAAAACATCTCAGCTAACTCAGCTCTCAGAAAGTTTGAAGTCAGCCGTAAAGTACTATTTTCTAATGAAACCAAAAGTCAGATTTTTGGCCATCATACTAAATGCCATGTTTGCTGTAGGCCAAACACTACAATTTATCAAAAACACACCACCCCCACCATGAAGCATGGCGGTGGTAACATCTTGCTGTATGGATGGCTAGGAGGCTTGTAATGGTAGAATGTAAAATAAATGCAACAAAATAATGGGGAATACCAAGAGGAAAACTTGATTCATTTTGTGAGAATCATTCACCTTGGGGGGAAGATTTGCTTTCCACCAAAACAACAACCCTAAACATAAACTTACACAAGAATGCATTAAACACAACGTTTATGTCTTGGAGTGGCAGAGTGCAGATTCTAATCCAATTGAGAATGTGTAGTTGGACCTGAAAAATGCTACTTACTCATGAGCCCGATACAGGCTGACAGCTCTTTAGCAGTTTTACAAAGAAGGATGGGAACAAACTGCAGAATCCCAGTCTACAAATCCAAAAGACATGTGTACACAGGCAGAGGGCCAACTTGACTGGCAAAAGTGAATCTGCAAAATTCTCACTTGAAAGGGGTGAATACTTATGCAATGAATCAATTTGTGCTTTAAAACTGTAATTAAATTTAACCCAACCACAGAGACCTGTTTTCACTTTGACATTAGAGTCTTTTACTATTGATCAATGTCAAAAAAGCCAATTAAATCCATGTGAAAATGTGCAAACTTCCAAAGAGTATTTTGGTCATTGTGTGTACATTTTTTCTGTTACACAAACAGAGCTAGACAGGGCTGTGGAAGGGCATCGATCCAGCAGCAGGACAAGTACCTGCTCCTGTGTGAGAGGAGGAACAAGAGGAGCATTGCCAGAACCCTACAAAATGAACTTCAGCTGGATACTGGTGTGGATGCTTCTGACCAAACTTTCAGAAACAGACTCCACAAGAGTGGCATGATGGCCTGACATCCTCTAGTGGGGCCTGTGCTCACAGTCCATCATTGTGCAGCTCAACTGACATTCACCAGAGAATACCACAATTGGCACCCCTTTCTCTTCAAAGATGAGAACAGGTTCACACAGAGCAAATGTCACAGACATGAAAGAATCTGGAGATGCTATGGTCAACGTTTTGCATCCTGCAACATCATCCAGCATGATTGATTTGGTAGTGGGTCAGTGATGGTCTGGGGAGGCAAATCATTGGAGTGTCACACATGCTAGGCAATGTACCCTGACTGCTGTTACAAGGTACAAGGATAAAATCCTCAAAGCCATTGTCAGACCTTACTTTGATGCAGTGGGCCCTGGGTTTGTCCTGGTGTAGATCAAGGCCCAATCTCATGTGGGCAGAGTGTGTAGGCAGATCCTGGATGACAAAAACACTGATGCCACTGATTGGCCCGCACGTCTCGAGTTGCCGTGATAAAATTCACACAAGTTGGATGAGTCTGTGATTTCAATTTTTGACTTTGATTTTCTGTGTGATGATGAATACAGCCCTCAATAGGTTGGTGATTATGATTTTCACTGACTGTTGTTGCATCATTTTGTTCTCAATGAATTACACAGTATTATTACTCAAAGATTATTTGATTGAATATTTCGTTCATCGAGATCCAAAGTGTTCCCTTAATTTTTTCCAACAGTGTATACAATTAAAAACCTTTGTTTACTCCAATATCAACTAAATAAAACACAAAAATTGGTGCTTGGATTTTACATTACACAACCAAGAAATTTACGATGTACAACCCAGGAGTAATTTTTTTGTGTCACAATCTATCAGCTATCAAGTTTAGAGGTCACAGCCCATAGCATTGCAAAGTCATATTTTTTTGCACAAGGTGTCACCTGTTTGGAAACACAGTGCCACTTTTGGAAACATGTACTATCTTTAACCTAAACAATTTGTCAAAACAAGTATTATACTGAAACATATTTTTTTATTTTTCTGGGAAAAAAATTATATATATGCAAATATATATATACACATACACTGAACACCCCCAAAATTCACGGGGGTTATGTTCCTAGAGCACCCGCAAATTGTGAAAAACTGCAAATTTTGGATGTGGTTAATAAAATGCCTATTTTTATAGTTTAAACCCTAAATATGCCCCCAAAACACTAATTTAATTTCAAACTCAGCTTAATACATTACCTAAAAAAAGAATGTAAAGGTAAACCTGTATACTGTACTGCTATGTCTCCAGCAGTCCTAGAATGAAAAATACCGATGTTACCACTATATGTACTGTAGTTCATGCAAGCGCGTTTTCATTGCCAGAAGCCTTAGAAAGTACAGGGCGTTTCGACGGCATCTTGGGGCTTTAACCCTTAAACTGCCACGTACTTGGAGGTTAATGCATCCCTGGACGCCAAATACTTTTTTGCTGCACTTTAAGTAAACGTCAAAAATCACAAAGAAAAAGTGAAATTTTAATAGAACACATTTTTTTTCCAGGCAAAGAGCATCACAATTACTGCAACACTGATCATTTACACACTGCTAATGAACTGTAAAAACTATTTAAACAACTACTGGAACAATATGTATAAAGTGCAACAGACGCCATGGATGAAATTAAGTAAATCACCGAGCCAACTGCGCTTGAACTGGCAGCATGCAAATACACAGAGGTAAACGCTGACGCTGTCTCAATCCCAGAGACAGTGAGGCTGCAGTGTGTCACACTTGGGTCACAGAATTGCACAGAAACACAGGAGATCGTAGAGACAGGAACTTTATTTAAACAAACAAACCTGTATCTTTCAGAAGTAAAACAAGCTCAGTATGCAGTTAGTTATCGATTAAAGAATAGACAAACATCATAGGGGAGCACAACCCCCAACAGGAGGAGAGGATGTCTGGGGGAGGAGAAAGAAACAAAGCAATCAGCCAAAAAGGACAGGTGCTGTTCAGGCTTTTCAGTCAGCTCCTGCGTGCTCGCAAACTGCACTGGGAAATGACTATAGCTGGTTGTAGCGATTTAAGGGTTAAGAGGAACAAAATGGAAAACACAAGAACACTCAGCTGGAGATGCATCACAGTCAATCAGCAGGAAGGAGAAATGAATAAAGCTGTAGCGGTCCGGTGCCGCTAAGATTCACACCGTTGAGAAGACAGCGATTTATTTATTTTTATGGTGGAGATTCCAGGGACGCACCCAGCCTTGACCCAACCCGCATGCACTCACAGAGACAAATACAAAGCAATACGGTAATCAAACAGCAAATAAAGAATGTAATGAAAGCAAATCTAATAAATCAAAAACAACGATACCACCCCTGTTTCCCTTACAGCGATTACACATTAAATACAACAAAGCACCAACAAAACACACACAGTAAATCATGAAAAGCGGCAACGGATGAAATGTAATGATGAAAATAGATAGTATATATACGTGTGTGTGTGTGTGTGTGTATATTATATATATATATATATATATATATATGGTTGAAATAGTTTACTGTCAAATAAATGCAAAGAGTACACGACACGTGTTTCGCCCTCATTCTGGGCTCATCAGGCGTACACACTCCACTGCACTCCCTCTCGGGAATCGAACCTCGGACGTCAGCGCCAGAGGCAATGCCCCTAACGTTGCGCCACGGCGTGTGGTTCGTTTATTTGACAGCATGTAGATCGGGGTAATTACATTCACGGCATTCGTAGTCTGTGTCACAATCTGATTGTATGGGTGGTTACCTACCTCTGGCGCTGACGTCCGAGGTTCGATTCCCGAGAGGGAGTGCAGTGGAGTGTGTACGCCTGATGAGCCCAGAATGAGGGCGAAACACGTGTCGCGTACTCTTTGCATTTATTTGACAGTAAACTATTTCAACCATTCTATGATCTGCTCCTCACAAACTGAGGGCACCGTGGCGGATGTTAGCAGATTGCTGGCCAACCACAAGCGTTACCTGGTAGGTAACCACCCATACAATCAGATTGTGACACAGACTACGAATGCCGTGAATGTAATTATATATATATAAATATATATATATATATATATATATATATATATATATATATATATATACAGGTACTCGTCGACATACGACCTATGCAAGTTACGACTGTTCAACTTTACGACGCGTTTGACTATTTCCCCCGCCAGCTGTTGGCAGCGCCAGTTTCCCGCACTCTCAAGTCTCGCTACACAGCAGTAAAAATATACGCAGCAGTGTTGCCCCACGTGTGTTTGTGTCTTGTTGTTTTGGCAATTTTCGATAATATAACCCTAACATATAACCCTATAATATTAACACTAATAGCAGCTTTCTACTCAAAACGGCAAACTTGAGAAGCTGCCAGCATCAAACCCAGAAGCTCTTGATTGGGCAGTTCTTAGGATTGCACTACGCAAACAGTCGCATCAACTGCTTACCGCAACCTGCTTTCTTTTTTCTTCTTGAATAAAAGCGCACTTGTTCTGTTATACTTGTACTTGTGAAAGTGTTTATTTGATATTTGGACTTCAGGCTTCACACCAGTCATTCTCAGTCACACACACCACTCACATCCACAGTTATCCCAGTCTCGTTCGTGCACAAGTTTTATATACAATCATCACATTCAAATGTTAACAGTTCCCACACACAACTGCTGACTCCCAATCAAGAGCGTCTGGGTTCGATGCTAGCAGCTTCTCGAGTTTACCGCTTTGAGTAGAGAGCTGCTGTTATTGTTAATATTATACAATAAAAACATACATTTGATTTACGTCTGTAACAACCGCTGTAAATTTATAGTGCTTGTCAAAGTTAGCGTTCACACTCGCCCCGATATGACACTGCTCTTTTCAAATAAAGACGCGCTAAAACAGAGGTGAACTCAGATCAGAGAAAACAGAAGCCCTCCCCGCAAGAAATGTCGACTCAGTGTATGAATGGCGTATGGAAGAAATGTGTTAAGCGTTATGTAAATACTTTTGCTGGATTTAACAGTGAACAAGAACTTGATGAGATTCGTGAAGAAATAGTGAAACTGTCAAAAGACCTTTCATTGGAATGTGAAATGGAACATGTCGAGGAGTTGCTAGACCGGGAATCAGGTGAACTTATAAATGAAGAGCTGATAGAATTGGAAGAAGAAAGAGTGGCGGAAGAAGAAACAAGAGAATTGGAGTAAGACGAAGAGGAGGAGGTGCCACAAAGAATGTTCACCACAAAGGGATTGTCAGAAGATTTATCTCTACTAAATAAACTCCTCGCTCATTTTGAAAAAATGGACCCAAATATTGAACGATTTGCGAGGATTGAACGGATGGCACGCAACACATTTCGTCCTTATTGCGAAATTTATGAAGAGAAAAAAAAACAAACAATTCAGACGAAGCTCACTATGTTTATGAAAAGAGCAACTCCTCCCATCACCCCGTCCGCAGCCTCGCCTGATCTGATGAAGGCGATATCGACAACCCACAGCCAAGCACCAGTGGTGCCAGGAATTAAATGTACAGTACAGTATTTCTTGTTTTGTACGTTTTCCACATATTAAACAAATTGTACTGTAGTATGCTGTGTTTGTCTTAGAAAGTAAGAAAATGTTGATAAAATATTACTTTAAGATGATTACAATATTATTACCCAGTCTAATATTCTTACCTTAAATTAACATAGGCCAACTTACGTCCAGATCAACTTACAACCAGTCAGTCGGAACCAATCGCGGTCGTAAGTCGACAAGTACCTGTATATTATATATATATATATATATATACACACACACACACACACATACATACAGTACTATGCAAAAGTTTTAGGCAGGTGTGGAAAAATGCTGTAAACAAAGAATGCTTTCAGATATATAATGATTGTTTATTGTTATCAATTTACAAAATGCAAAGTGAGCGAACAAAAGAAAAATCTAAATCAAATCAATATTTGGTGTTACTACCTTTTGCCTTCAAAGCAGCATCAATTCTTATAGGTACACTTGCACAAAGTCAGGGATTTTGTAGGATTATAGTCAGGTGTATGATCAACCAATTATACCAAACAGGTGCTAATGATCATCAATGTCACACGTAGGTTGAAACACAGTCATTAACTGAAACAGAAACAGCTGTGTAGGAAACGTAAAACTGGGTGAGGAACAACCAAACTCTGCTACCAAGGTGAGGATGTGGAAGACAGTTTCATGTCATGGCAAGATTGAGCACAGCAACAAGACATAAGGTAGTTATACTGCATCAGAAAGGTCTCTCCCAGAAAAAGATTTCAAAGCAGACTGGGGTTTCAAGATGTGCTGTTCAAGCTCTTTTGAAGAAGCACAAAGAAACAGGCAACGTTGAGGATCGTAGACACAATGGTCGGCCAAGGAAACTTGGTGCAGCAGATAAAAGACACATCAAGCTTATTGCCCTTCGAAATCGGAAGATGTCCAGCAGTGCCATCAGCTCAGAACTGGCAGAAACCAGTGGGACCCAGGTACGCCCATCTACTGTCCGGAGAAGTCTGGCCAGAAGTGGTCTTCATGGAAGAGTTGCAGCCATAAAGGCATACCTCTGACGCGGAAACAAGGCCAAGCGACTCAAGTATGCACAAAAACATAGGAACTGGGGTGTAGAAAAATGGCAGCGGGTGCTCTGGACTGATGAGTCAAAATTTGAAATATCTGGCTGTAGCAGAAGGCAGTTTGTTCATCGAAGGGCTGGAGAGCAGTACAATAATGAGTGTCTGCAGGCAACAGTGAAGCATGGTGGAGGTTCCTTAAACGTTTGGGGCTGCATTTCTGCAAATGGAGTTGGAGATTTGGTCAGGATTACTGGTGTTCTCAATGCTGAGAGATACAGGCAGATACTTATCCATTATGCAATACCATCAGGGAGGCGTATATTGGCCCCAAATTTATTCTGCAGCAGGACAACAACCCCAAACATACAGCCAAAGTCATTAAGAACTATCTTCAGCGTAAAGAAGAACAAGAAGTCCTGGAAGTGATGGTATGGCCCCCACAGAGCCCTGATCTCAACATCATCGAGTGTGTCTGGGATTACATGAAGAGACAGAAGGATGTGAGGAAGCCTACATCCACAGAAGATCTGTGGTTAGTTCTCCAAGATGTTTGGAACAACCTACCAGCCGAGTTCCTTCAAAAACACGTGTAGTTGTACCTAGAAGAATTGATGCTGTTTTGAAGGCAAAGGGTGGTCACACCAAATATTGATTTGATTTAGATTTCTCTTTTGTTCATTCACTGCATTTTGTTGACTGATGAAAATAAATGATTAACACTTCCATTTTTGAAAGCATTCTTTGTTTACAACATTTTTTCACACCTGCCTAAAACTTTTGCACAGTACTGTATATTATATAATGTGTGTGTGTGTATATATCTATAATAATAAAAGGCAAAGCCCTCACTGACTGACTGACTCACTGACTCACTCATCACTAATTCTCCAACTTCCCGTGTAGGTGGAAAGCTGAAATTTGGCAGGCTCATTCCTTACAGCTTACTTACAAAAGTTAGGCAGGTTTCATTTCGAAATTCAAAGCGTAATGGTCATAACTGGAACATATTTTTTGTCCATACACTGTATCGCGTCATCACGCCTCCTACGTAATCACGTGAACTAAAAACAAGGAAGAGATTTACAGCACGAGTCACACGCGGGAACAAAGGTAAATGACGTTAATTTTTGACTGTCTTTTAATACTGTGTAAGCATACATATTAACACATGTGCAATTAAACGTGTGCATTTACGGGGTGATTTCTCAGGCTTAAAAGCTCACCTTTTATCAAACGCGGGAACAAAGGTAACTGACGTTGTTCACTGTCTTTTAATACTGTGTAACCATACATATTAACACATGTGCAATTAAACGTGTGCATTTACGGGCTGATTTCTCAGGCTTAAAAGCTCACCTTTTACTAAAAAGGTAAATGCAAAACTATTTTCAATCAGTTTATTGAAACGCTCCCGTTAAGGATTGCAATAACATATTCGCGAGATAAAAGAACGAAGTAGGGGGAAATGGAGGAAGAGCCGCGAACAGCTAAGAGCAAAAAATTAATTAAACAATTGAGAACAGAGCGAGTTAAGCATACAAGCATGTTCATAAGGGAAACAAAGCACGGTGTAAAACGTAACTTTAAATTAAGTTTATAGAAACGCTCCCGCTACGGATTGCAATAACATATTCGCGAGATAAAAGTTTAATGAGAACACACGAGGTATAAACGAACCACACGCCGTGGCGCAACGTTAGGGGCAACAGTTTCAACCATTCTATGATCTGCTTCTTGCAACTGAAAGACGGCACATGGCGGATGTTAGCCGACTTGCTGACCGCAACGTTAGGGGCTTCAAGTATGGCACTGACGCCACATCTCAGTGCCAACACTTTGCAGACTGTACTTAAAAGACACGCCCTCCTCACTGGACAGTTAAAAACACCAATCAAACTAACGATGACATCAAGTATTACCCAATCAAAAGTAGGAAAGGAGGCATCTTCATAAAATGCGTGTGGGATGATTTGCATGAGACGCTGCTTTAAAAAAAAAATGATACAAAAAATACGGGATAAATCCCGTCCAGTATTGATTCAAAACGGGACGCGCAATTTCATTCTCAAACGCGGCACGATTCCGTATTTTAAAGGACGGGTGGCAACCCTACAGTGCCAGGTAACCACCCATACAATCACATTGTGATTCAGACTAGGAATGCAATGAATGTAATTACCCCGATCTACATACAAGGCGACAGTCTTGCAACATTCAAAGATGATGGTTTGGGATAAGTACACCATACAACATAAAAGAGCTTATGAAGCCTTGAACCGAAAAAAGCAACATCTCAGAGATCGTACAAAAAAAATAGGAGGTAATGTCGTTTTACTCGCTGTAGATTTTAGTCAAACATTACCAGTTATTCCACGAGGGAGACCAGCAGATGAACTCAACGCGTGTTTAAAATCCATGCTTCTCCCACGGTCGGTTATATGTCGCGTGTTCTCGGGTAGGTACACCAAAAAATGTATACATTTAAGCATGTAATGGGCAAAGAAAAAATGAGGTATACCCGAAGGCACTGCAGTAGTACTTCATGTAACTTTACTTCTTAAATGTTAATGTTTTACTGTTTAATAATTTATACGCTTCTTATATGTTGTTCAAATTCTTTTATCAAAATACCAGTGACAGCGCAATGCACGATAACATGGAGTGAATACACCATACGCATCCGCCCACGGCTGCCCTGGTGTGCGCAGATAGGAGTTGATTCTACAATAAAATAAAATAAAGATAAAAAGACTAAAACAATCATCACCCATAAAGCGGATAGTACACGTGACGTACTATATGTGTACCACATTTCAAGTGTATAGGTGAAACGGTTTGCGAGCTACAGGTCATTTTAAATCCTGGACAGACACACAAATTGCCACGGTACCAAATTACAGAAGAAGATTTTACTGTTTAATAATTTATATTTATATGAAATGTGCTTCTTATATATTACTTCATATTCTCATATGATAATGATGTTAATGTTTATATTGATTTCTGTTATTAAAACTGCATGTATGTGTGTATATGTATATATATATATATATATATATATATATATATATATATATACTAGCAAAATACCCGCGCTTCGCAGCGGAGAAGTAGTGTGTTAAAGAGGTTATGAAAAAAAAAGGAAACATTTTAAAAATAACGTAACATGATTGTCAATGAAAGCCCGTTTCACTCAGTAAGTCTTATGTGTGTGTTTATGTATGTGTGTATATATATGTAGATGTGTATATGTAGATATGTATATATATGTATATGTATATAAATGTTTATGTGTGTGTGTATATTATATATATATATATATATATATATATATATATATATATATATATATAAAAAACAGCAACAGTTATAACAATGACAACACAATTACATTGACAATCATGTTACGTTATTTTTAAAATGTTTCCTTTTTTTTTCATAACCTCTTTAACACACTACTTCTCCGCTGCGAAGCGCGGGTATTTTGCTAGTTATATATATAATGCGTGTGTGTGTATATATTATATATATATATAATGTGTGTGTGTGTGTATATATATATATATATATATATATATATATATATATATTATATATATATATATATATATATATATATATTTTAGTTTTTAAGCACAAATATAGTAAATTATACCATAGAATGCACAGCGTAATGGTAAACTAAATGTAAAAACATTGAATAACACTGAGAAAACCTTGAACAACAGAGAAAACTTACACTGCAATAGTTCGCGCTATAGTGCTAGGAACCGCTCGCTAAAAACACTTTTTTTAACGAGTTTTAAGCATAGAGGAAAAAATGAACATTTGAAAAATCTGTAATTTAATAAACCACCAAGAAAAGTAACATTGCAACAATGAAGGCTACGAACCGATCACTGTAAATAGAACTGAAAACAAAAACAAGCCTTCTCTACCTTATGTGTCCCTCGCTCGCGCTCTCTCTCTCGCCTGTGTGTGTGTGCGTGCGTCACTCTTTTGCAAGCCTGGAGCGCCTGTGTGTGTGTCTCTCTAGCGCGCTCCTGTGTGTGTGCACGCCTCTCTCTCCCGTGCCTGTGAGTGTGTGCGTGCGTCTCTCTTTTGCGTGCCTGGAGCGCCTGTGTGTGTGTCTCTCTAGCTCACTCCTGTGTGTGTGCGCGCCTCTCTCTCCCGCGCCTGTGTGTGTGTGTGTGCGTGCGTCTCTCTTTTGCGAGCCTGGAGCGCCTGTGTGTGTGCCTCTGTCTCTCGCGCTTCCTCTGTGTGTGTGTGTGTGTGTGTCGCGCTCTCTCGCTCTCTCTCTTGCTCGCTGCACAGGAAATGCACAGGGAGAGACTGAACATGTACAAACCGAAAGGGAACCTGGCTTGTACGTGTACAGAGACGTTCGTGAACCGAGGTTTCCACTGTGTGTGTATATATATATATATATATATATATATATATATATATATATATATATATATATATATATTGTTGGGAACAGCCCGGACACAGATAGGTAGACATGATGGGTTCACCACACACACATTTAGTTACAATAATATTTACAGTTCGTGCATCAACCCAGTGCCTAGGCACCAATCACCGTATCAGTCCTTGGCCACCACAATGCCTTTACTGTATGTGGTCCGCCTCCACTCCTCTCCTCTGAGCTCTGTCCTACTTCCACCCGACTCTTGCCAATGAATGGAGGGAGGCGACCCCTTTTATACACCCCCAGATGGACTCCAGGTGCTTCCTGAGGAGCCTCCGTTGACACACCCCTGTGTGGCGGAAGCTCTGGCTGCGTACCCGGAAGTCCTCCGGGTGTCCCCAATTCTCTTCCCCCCAGTACTTCCGGGTGTGGCGGAAGTGCTGAGGTCCAAGGCTCCCAAGGCATCGGGGCGCATCTCTGGCGGTGACCACGGGCCCCTACAGGGTTGAGCTTCCAAACTCTGTACCCGTGGCCCCCAAAGCAACCAGAGAGGTCGTCCCCTCGTGTTCTGGAGGAGGCACAAGCCCTCCCCCGGTCCTCCTGGGCATCCCGGCCGGGCATGAACCCCAGCCGGGTGCCACAATATATATATATATATATACATACATACATACATACAGTGGGGCAAAAAAGTATTTAGTCAGCCACCAATTGTGCAAGTTCTCCCACTTAAAAAGATGAGAGAGGCCTGTAATTTTCATCATAGGTATACAACTATGAGAGACAAAATGAGAAAAAAAAATCCAGAAAATCACACTGTAAGATTTTTAAAGAATTTATTTGCAAATTATGGTGGAAAATAAGTATTTGGTCACCTACAAACAAGCAAGATTTCTGCCTCTCACAGACCTGTAACTTCTCCTGTAAGAGGCTCCTCTGTCCTCCACTCGTTACCTGTATTAATGGCACCTGTTTGAACTCATTATCAATATAAAAGACACCTGTCCACAACCTCAAACAGTCACACTCCAAACTCCACTATGGCCAAGACCAAAGAGCTGTCAAAGGACACCAGAAACAAAATTGTAGACCTGCACCAGGCTGGGAAGACTGAATCTGCAATAGGTAAGCAGCTTGGTGTGAAGAAATCAACTGTGGGAGCAATTATTGGAAAATGGAAGACATACAAGACCACTGATAATCTCCCTCGATCTGGGGCTCCAAGCAAGATCTCACCCCGTGGGTTCAAAATGATCACAAGAACGGTGAGCAAAAATCCCAGAACTACACGGGGGACCAAGTGAATGACCTGCAGAGGGCTGGGACCAAAGTAACAAAGGCTACCATCAGTAACACACTATGCCGCCAGGGACTCAAATCCTGCAGTGCCAGACGTGTCCCCCTGCTTAAGCCAGTACATGTGCAGGCCTGTCTGAAGTTTGCTAGAGAGCATTTGGATGATCCAGAAGAGGAATGAAACCAAAATAGAACTTTTTGGTAAAAACTCTACTCGTCATATTTGGAGGAGAAAGAATGCTGAGTTGCATCCAAAGAACACCATACCTACTGTAAAGCATGGGGGTGGAAACATCATGCTTTGGGGCTGTTTTTCTGCAAAGGGACCAGGACGACTGATTCATGTAAAGGAAAGAATGAATGGGGCCATGTATCGTCAGATTTTGAGTGAAAACCTCCTTCCATCAGCAAGGGCATTGAAGATGAAACGTGGCTGGGTCTTTCAGCATGACAATGATCCCAAACACACCGCCCGGGTAACGAAGGAGTGGCTTCGTAAGAAGCATTTCAAGGTCCTGGAGTGGCCTAGCCAGTCTCCAGATCTTAACCCTATAGAAAATCTTTGGAGAGAGTTGAAAGTCAGTGTTGCCCAGCGACAGACCCAAAACATCACTGCTCTAGAGGAGATCTGCATGGAGGAATGGGCCAAAATACCAGCAACAGTGTGTGAAAACCATGTGAAGACTTACAGAAAATGTTTGACCTCTGTCATTGCCAACAAAGGGTATATAACAAAGTATTGAGATGAACGTTTGTTATTGACCAAATACTTTTTTTCCCACCATAATTTGCAAATTAATTCTTCAAAAATCAGACAATGTGATTTTCTGGATTTTTTTTTCTCATTTTTTCCTCTAATAGTTGAGGTATACCTATGATGAAAATTGCAGGCCTCTCTCATCTTTTGGACAATTGGTGGCTGACTAAATACTTTTTTGCCCCACTGTACATACATACATATATATATGCACATTTATATTATTATTATATATATATATATATATATATATATATATATATATATATATATATATATATATATACACACATACACACACACATTTATATATTTATACACATATACACACACACATAATATTATATATATATATATATGTTTGTGTGTATATATATATATATATATATATATATATATATATATATATATAAATATTTTGTAATGCAATGCTTACATTTAAAAAAAAAAATACAAAAAAATATTTTTAAGTGACACAATTTCATTCAAAAATGCACATACAAAGTAAAAAAAAACAAAAAAAAAACAACACTTTTTTCTTGTACTAAGATTTTGTTAGTCATATGTGACTTTTAAAAATACAATTGTGGGTGCCCATAAAAGAATTCATTTAATTCAATTAAAATGCATAGGTTTATTAAAGTGAAATTTCTAACCAGCTTAAATATTGAAAGAAATGAAACATCATATAAAAGTTAAAGTATGTAGGATAATGGTGCAATGGTTAAAAATTTTAGTATGAGAAAAAAAAAATTACTCTATAGTGCATTTCTGAATAAAACCGAGTCACTTAAAAATCCATAAATATATAAATTTAGCCACCATAATGCCATGCCCCACAGTACTTGGTACGTTACAAAAACCTTAACTTGGGTGGGAAGATGATTTGACAGAAGTGACATTAGTAATAGAGTGGAATTGAACCTACGATCTTAAAAGTGAAACGTAACATTCAAAGTCAAAGTGAACTTTATTGTCATCTCAACCATATACAAGTATACAGATAGACGAAATTGCGAAGCTCAGGGTCCACAGTGTAACAACATGACGTGCAAATAATAATTTAAAAATAGAATTAAAATTTAAATTAAAACATAAACAAGACAAGACATTGTGCGAAGACAAGACAAAGAAGTAGCAGCAATATCGATGTGTAAGATATGTAATATAATAAATAAATAATAAATAATATAGATAATACAGAAATGATCAGTGTATGATAATAGTTGTTTAAGACATGTGTAAACAATGACACGTCAGAAGGATATCAAGAGTGTCAAAATACTTAAAGGTCAGTATGAGATTTTCAGTTCTTCTCTACCTGCACACTCGTCTTTACAGGACAGTGGCTCGCATGTATAAAAAGTTCTGTTTTTAAAGGTGGTTGAGGCCGTGTGGAAGGGCAGGGGGCAGCCTGGTGTTAAGCAGTCTAACAGCTTGGGGGTAAAAACTCTCCTGAATCCTGGCAGATCTGGCTTTGATGCTGCAGTATCTTCTCTTGGATGGCAGAAGTGTGAAAAGTCCATGTGAGGGGTGTTAAGGGGTCCTGCAAAATGCTGCAGGCCTTGCAGACACTGCGTTTGTAAAATATGTCGTGTAGTGAAGGGAGAGGCACCCCAATAATGTTCTCTGCTGTCTTCACTATCCTTTGCAGGCGCTTGCCGTTGGATATGTTGCAGTTGCCATACCAGACAGTGATGCAGCTGCTCAGAACACTCTCAATGGTGCCTCTGTAGAACATGGTGAGGATGGAAGGGGGAAGACGTGCTCGCTTCAGCCGCCTCAGGAAGTGTAGTCTCTGCTGGGCTTTCTTGATTAGTGATGAGGTGTTATGTGTCCACGTAAGTTCCTCAGTTATGTGCACACCAAGGAACTTGGTACTCCTAACAGTCTCCACATCTAAACCGTTGATGCTGAGTGGGATGTGGGCAAGACGTTGATTTTCTGAAGTCCACAATTATCTCTTTTGTCTTGTCGACGTTGAGAGATAGATTGTTGTCTTCACACCATGCGGACAGCCGTTCCACCTCATCTCTGTATATTCTTTCATCATCCCTGCTTATCAGCCCCAGCACCGTCGTATCATCCGCAAACTTGATGATGTGGTTAGTGTTGTGCATGTCTGTGCGGTTGTGAGTCAGCAGGGTGAACAGCAGTGGACTAAGCACGCAGCCCTGCGGTGCTCCAGTGCTCAGTGTGATGATGCTGGAAGTGTTGCAGCCTATCCGAACTGACTGGGGCCTCTCTGTCAAGAAGTCCAGGTTCCAATTATTGCAGAGGGTGGTGTTCAGGCCCAACCTGTTCAGTTTTACAACCAGCTTTTTAGGGATGATTGTGTTGAAGGCAGAGCTAAAGTCTATGACTAGCATTCTGACATATGTGTCTTTTTTATCCAGATGTGTCAGGGAGAGGTGAAGGGCAGAGCATATGGCATCCTCAGTTGACCTGTTTGCGCAGTATGCAAACTGAAGAGGGTCAAGGGAGGCAGGGAGATTAGTCTTTATGTGTGACATGACTAACCTTTCGAAGCACTTCATTATGATTGGCGTGAGTGCAACTGGTCGGTAGTCATTCAGGCATGTCACTGATGACTTCTTCGGCACTGGTATGATCGTGGTCGACTTGAAACATACTCATTTCAGAAATTCTTAACTATGGTGAACCTTTACACATGTGAAATACATTTGTCAGTTGGAGAATTGAACCTTCCGTCTTTCTTAGAAAAGCCCAACACTTTATCCACTGAGCCAATACTGCCAAATCACTGAAAAGAGTATTTCACCAAATTTGTATATAAATGATGAAAAAATTGGTAAAAAAAAAAAAAAAAAAAAAAAAAGTTTCTGTAACATTGTGCCATTTGATCGAAATTCCAACACACTAACCACTTGACCAATGCTGCTTCACTGTTATATTGCAGTAATCTGACAAAACTTCAATATCAATCAGTGATTTTTTTTTTTTAATTTGTCTACATTGGCCTTGAACCTTTGACTGTTTGATGAAAAGTCCAACAGGCTAACCACTTGACTAACACCGCTAATTTTTCATATATATGTGTGTTGGCTAAAGGCACTATATATATATATATATATATATATATATATATATATATATATATATATATATATATTACATATTCTAGTCATTAAGCCCGTTACAATAACGGGCGCTAGAACAGTAGTCCATAAACATTAGGAACAGTCTATATTAAATGGCAAGGGACCTTTAACCTCATTAAATTTTTTCCGTAAAATGCCTGCAATTTTCTCTGACAGTAATACTGGCTTTGCTGTCCATAATATGCGTTTAATTTTCTGTGACAACAGCGGGCAATCAGCAGATTCTCCCCAGCAACTGATGTAATGTGCACGAAAATAAGTCTACTTTTACTTTACACTTTACCGGGCCAAGCTTCTTAATCACAAATCTGACATCCTCAGAGTGAACACTTGCACAACAATGGGGAAGCTGGTCTCCACATCTCAGTACCCGATTGGATTTTTCGTGTTTTCTGTTTTAGGTCTTGCCTCATTTACCGAAATCCGATTGGATCTGCCACGCGATATTTTATAGGTCCCACCCTCTCTGTCTTGTGTGACGTGTCAGGCGGCCTTTGAAGCATCTGCTTTGAAGCACCGCTCCGTGCCCCGCGCATGCGCACTTCACCAGAAGACTCGGACACATGGACGCACACAGGGATTTTATTAAAGAGGATATATATGTGTGTGTATTCACTAAAAGAATAATAAGGAAATGAGAAATTTAAATTTGATGTACATAATTATCAGAGATCCCGGTGAAAACAGATGAATCGTTACATTGTCACCGGAGATCAGCATGCAAAGTTTGAAGGAAATTGGTTCCATGTAAGTGGGTAAAAAATTGAGTGCAAAATCTGGCCCACACAGAGAGGACAAATTGCATAAAATCATATAATAACAATCATTTATATATATATATGTATATATATATATATATATGTATATATATATATATATATATATATATATATATATGCACATTCAAAAAGTACTGGTAAAGTACCAGGCAATACTTACTTATAGCATTTACACATAAAATGAGTTACAATTTAAAGTAGAAGTTAGTATAATTAATGAACAATATTACCTTACAGTGAACTACCAGTCGAGGTTGAACTGTGATATTTTCCACTTCATCAAGTACCTCAACTTGAAAGGGAAAAGTAGTTCCATTTTCAAAGGACAGCACTTCGGAATCTGGCTTTACTCGTAGTGTATATGGAGGCCCTGGAAAAAAAGATTGGGTATTGATATGAGCGTCTACACTAAATTAACTTCACCTCAAGTTCAGCAAAAATGTTCATGAATTTCACTGAATTCTGCAAAAAGGAGAAACAGAACTAGTTTTTCTTTATATGAAAGACTCCCTATTAATGCCACAAACACTACTGAACACTTTTGAATCGTTATCTTTCTCTCCCAACTCACACTAGACATTTGCATATACTTTTTTTGCATTGACAAGTCTTCTCCTGCCATTGTTATCAACATTACTTAACATTGTTTTCTAGATGTGAACTGCTATCTGTCTTCAGCAGACAGCTATGAAATACTCAACAAAAAAAGTCATCCTTGTAATCATTCATATTGTTTCACTACACAAGATTAAAAAGAAAACAAATTATCAGTGCTTCGGCTATTTCAGTTGGTTAAAAAATAACTATAAACTCACTTGAAATGGCATTGCAAGGTATTTCACACACTGTAGAATATGAATTACACAGCCAACATGGATCCAAAGTAGGGAAGAAAGAACGTGCAAAGAGGTACATAGAGAATGGAGCAATCGGGCCATGAGTAAAAAGCGCAGCAACTCACTCTCAGACTTTTCACAGACACAGAAAACTGAATTAATACATGCAAATGTGAGAATAAATGATGGACTTTCTTGGTGAAAATGGAAGGACTCTTGCAGCATGGTACTTGACCATAAATGAGAAGCCTCTTAGGAGAAAAAAATAAGATTTGAGTACAACTATATTGAAATGCTAGTACACATAATGAATTACATACATACACAACTGCATGTATTTGAATCATATATATGATTTGTTAGCAGATGTGTACACACTAGGGCCAGGCAGTACATCAAGCTTTTATGGTATATCTATGCATTTTCAGGCTAGGTGCAAGATAAAAAATACCATTTATATCAAGGTACTTTTATTATGCGTTAAAATGTGTAATTTGTTTCTGTAGACTGGACTCTTTAAAGCCATGTCAGCGTAAGCATCACTTCCACGCCCTCATTCTGTACACAAACCCTACCCCACTGCCTCTTACACAAAACCTTCTACACCTCAACATGGAGGGAGACACAGTCCCGGCTGAAACGGCGAAGATGATCTGGTTTACAAAAAAAAAAAAAAATGATTCTGCTATTTGGAGATTGTCTGGAGTTAAGAGCACCAGAAACATGTCTTTGAAAGTGGAAAATATTCAAATTTCATTATTTACAACAGTGACATAAATGGCAGTACGAAAAGTGTTAAAATTTCATCCCACTGCTAGCACATCTCTTCTGCCTCAACTTTGAAACAAAGCAAGGTGCAAACTTCATTTGTATAGGGTGTGCCTTTCGAAACCACCAAATGGCATAATATGACTGAGGTGGTGAGCTACACATCACCAAAGAAACGGTCCCTGTTGCAACTGCAGAACAAGCAGGCTTTAAAAAGCTCAAAATATAAGTTCCTTGGTTAAAACTACTTTGCAAGAGAAGCATTGCCAAAAATGTACACTAAACTCAGGCAGAATCTTACCGATTAGCTTGCAAAAGTGATGCATTTCATGCTAACAATTGATATGTGATTCAGTAGAACAAGTGAGCCATACAGTATATAAGTTTAACAGTGCTTTTCATTGAAAAATGGAAGATAAAAAGTGCATGTCTACAGACAAGATATTGTCTCTAAGATCACACTAGACAGCATATAGCTGAAGCCCTTCAGGATGCCCTTACAAACTGGAAGCTTGATGAAAAAGGACTAGTTGCAATAACAAATCGGCAATGGGAGCAACATTGTCAAAGTGGTGCAATTGACAAAGAGGCTAAGGCTGCAGGGGTTTGGTCACCAAATTCACCTGGCCACCAATGACAGCATATTAAAGAAAATGACTAAATAACAGTTTTACTTACAGGAGTTTAAAAAAAGCAGTAAAAAAAATGTTTCATAAATTTTAAACAAGTTGGCTGGTTTATGTTAAGTGAGTGATGTCAGTTAAATGCAGAATTCAATTTGTTAATTTGCTTTTAAATTATCTGTCTCTTTAAATACATGTAAAATAAAGAATTTTAAAAATATTTTGATATGGCATAGACGATGACAGCATCACTAGGCCATTTCTTTGTGTAATACAATTGTCAGCAGCTTCTCCTATAGCTGGAGGAAAAGAAGACTGCTGGCTGAAGTCCAGATTCAACTTGGTCTGCCCGGTCACCAGCTAATCACAGAGATGACAACATGGAGGGAGAGCAAGGTAACACATGATTGATAGGGTCCTGGGGCAGCAGGGAGTGCTCACAAAAGTTCTGTCCACTAACAAAAAAAAAAAAAAAAAAACAAACAAAAAAAAAACAGGCATCTTGTCAACATGGGAGGACACAGAGGTCCTGGGGACAGTCCAGAACACTCTGAAACCCTTCAAGTACTTCACAGATGGTTTGTCTGGTGAGGACAACAGTATGTGACTCTCTCATATGTCAGACCTTTGCATTATCTTTTAAATTCAAGTCTCCTGTCACATGATGAGGGAGATAGTCAGCTGGGAAAATCCATCAAGACTACTATTGTGGATTACCTCAGTGCAAAGTATGCTTCCCCAGCCACTAATGACCAATTGGACACAGCCTCACCTGTGGATCAAAGATTTAGAGACAAATATACAGCAAGTAACAAGATTGACCTACTGATATATAAAGCTGTCTTGGAGGCAGAGTCTCTACTGGCTGATTAGGGCAGCTTTAAGCCTTACACAGTTGTGCCCAAGCCTGCAGTCCAAGAAGGAACAGAATTTGTGCTTCTAACAGTTTAAAGGAAGAAGTCACCTGAAAGCTTGTTGAAGGAGAGCACAGCCACCAGCACTGTACTGACACAGAGGAAGGCAATTAAAAATGAACTTTCAAGCTACTTATAAGTCAGATAGTGAAGAGAGTGATACAGA
Organism: Erpetoichthys calabaricus; assembly: GCF_900747795.2. NCBI lineage: Eukaryota > Metazoa > Chordata > Cladistia > Polypteriformes > Polypteridae > Erpetoichthys > Erpetoichthys calabaricus. The sequence continues at coordinate 80,766,744 of NC_041399.2, forward strand.
TCCTCTCAAATGGTGGGAGGAACCTGAAACTGTCTTCACAGCACTGAGGAAACTGAAATTGTCTTCCCAGCACTGAGCAAGCATGGTGAAGAAATCTTTGCATACCAGATACCAATTCCCCTTCCAAAAGGGTTTTCCGTTGCAGTTGTAATGCTGTAACCTGCCACAAGGCATCCTTCATGCCTGAGACTGTTCTCAGACTAGTGTTCCTTGCATAGAACCTGTAAGAGATGAAACACTTGGTATTCACCTCAGAAGAAAACTTCCTTTGTCAGAGGAAGTCTTTTTTTGTGATATTCCCACAGCTATGTATTTTAATAGGCCTACAAGTCCACAATATTTTTGTTAGTATTACTGTGTTAACAAAATAACATATTATAAGAATTTTTATTTAATATAGGTTATTTAATTTGTTCATTTCTTCATTTACATGTTGACATCTTGTGCACCTTATGTTTTCTATCTGGAGAAGAAACTCTGTCAGTCTATTTGCATTTTATTTTGATCTTAGTGTATCTCGTGTGGCTTTGATGTCCGACTGAACATTTAGCAGACTTCATAGAAGATGCCAAGATATATATTGTGCATCACCACTGAGGCTAAAAATACAGAGATAATTTTTGATTATTTTGTCCAACCCTAATACACACATAAAGAAAGCTGATTGTTTATACTTATATTTGCTTACATTGTCATTTGAAATGCATGGCAGTCAATGTGGAAGGAGAAAATGAACTAGTTCCAAGTTATTATAATGGTGCAATGGTCTTACAAGTGTTCCCACTATGCTGGACAGATTATTGTGGCCAAAAATGTGACCTGAAATTTTAGGCAGCTTAACCACTGTGCCACTGTTCCTCTCTAAGATCAGTATTACTAAGATTAAAACTAATGCTAGAAAATTAACTTGATTAACTCAGTGAATTGATTAACCACACTTATAGGCACATGATACCTAGCATATTTGATTAACTACAGCAGACTCCTGTACTAATGACTGATTCTGGGAATTTTCAGGTCCTCTCTCATATTTTTATATATATTTTCATTAAATGTTTTTTATTTTTGGGACAGGATCTTATATTTTATCCTAAAATAACGACGCAAATCATCTGGCTGACTAACCAGAACGCCATGCAAGGCAAGAGCCTTGTTATCTGAAATTGCAGTCCTTCTTCTTTCCCACTCCCACTCTTCTGTAGCTGCTACCAAAAATCCCTCTTTTTGGGCAACTCAAAATACCAGCCATCAAAGAAAATCTAAAATCAACTGACAATGGAAAAAAAGAGAGAGTATAATTAGATGTAGAATTAAAAATAAGGTCCTCGACTATAGGTATATATAAGTAACTGAAATGAAATGCAACTGAAAGTGCAAAATTAGCCAAAAAACATGGTTGTAGCTATAAACCACTTTAATGAATAACTTTATATTAAATACAAAATCTTCTTTCTATCTTCTTACTGAAACGTGGCTTAGTAAATCTGACACTACAGCCTTAATGGAGGCAGCACTGAAGGGTTTTACATTCCTTTGTAAATGAAGAGATACTGGAGGAAGACATGGCGTTGGAACATAAGTGTGATGAACTGTATATAACTTCAAAAAATGTAGTGGAATTTACATCCTTTGATGCAAATTACAACCATTTGTAGAAATTAAGAGAGATTCCTGTACAATTTTATAACCGATTTACAGACCAACTGGGCAATATTCAATCTTCATTTCACATAATGCTGGTATTTGATTTTACTATTCATATAGATGTGGAAACCGGTTGTCATTATCCAATGTTTTATTCATGTGCTAAACTCAACAAGACTCTGATAAACATTAGTTCTTCATCACAATCATACAATGGATCTAATTATTACTTACGGTGTTAAGATTCAAAATTTAAATATTACACCACTAAACAAAATTATCTGTGATCACTACCTAACAATGTTTAACCTGTTCATGCCCTTACAAATACAACTATAGATTACTTCAAGAGCAAGGTGACATCTGATTGCTCTATATATTATAATATGGATATTGTAAGAAAGTTAAAATTAAAAGGATACTTATGAGCTGACATATAATTACAATATGTCTCGTAAAGACATTTTTGTTTGTAAAATTTATTGATTTTATTGAAATCACACATCATTCATATAAACAGATCAATTTTACAAAAATAGGACTGAGAACAAATCAATCCCCACCCCTGAGAAAGACAGCATGGGTCAGCAGAATAAAATTTAAAGCTAGTAAAAATAACTAAATAGATGAATTAATAAGGGAATAAAGATAAATGGAGAAGAAAAAGAAATGGGGAATCTGCTTTCTCAGTGCTTAACCCCTTAACCGCCCTCTGCCGGATATATCCGGCACCGTTGTTTTATTGCTAACGCCATACTGCCGGAATTATCCGGCACATTTGCCTGTGGTTATATGAATGCCTGGCAAGTAGTATAACTGACGGTTTGGCGTGGGTATTATTACTACGTTGTATTTCGACAAGTCTGTGGTTGTTTTGGCCGGTCATGTGACGTGATTCGCATGTAACAGCTGTGAATATGGCGAAACGTAAACTGACTTCAAGTGAGGCTTTGCAGGCGATTTTGGACAGTTCTGATCATGATTGTAGCAGTTCAGAAGAAGATTTTAGCGACAGTGATGAGCAGCAACGTGCGCTGCATGATACTGTGAATGAAGACGCATCGGATGACGGCGCTGAGTGGGTGTATCCCCAGCATCTCAGCTGGGCTGCTGCCCGTGGTGAACTACCTTTTCTGCATTCGTTTGAGGGAACGTGTGGCTTTATTGTTGATGTAAACAATTACACTGCTGAGCAGTTTTATGAGCTGTTTGTGTCACCTGATTTGATCAGACATTTTGTTCATCAGACAAATCTGTATGCAGCACAGTTTATTGAGAAAAATCCCAATTTACCTCCACATTCCCGTGTTCGTGCTTGGTTTGACACTGATGAAAACGAAATGAAAAAATTCATTGGGATTTTGATGTTGATGGGAATAATCAGAAAACCAGATATTGAGATGTACTGGTCTACAGATCCTATGTATGCAACACCTATTTTTGCAGCTGTCATGACACGTAACCGATTCTCTTTGCTGCTGAAATTCTTTCATTTGAATGACAACAGAAACGAGCCAGATAAGAAAGATCCAAACCGCGACCACTTGTTCAAGCTACGTCCTTTGATTGATCATTTATTTGAAGCATTTCAGTTGCCCTACATGCCAGGACCGTCAGTTGCAGTTGATGAAAGTTTATTGTCGTGGAAGGGCCGCTTACAGTTTCGACAGTATCTACCATTGAAAAGGGCACGGTTTGGTATCAAGATGTTTTGCTTAGCTGAGAATTCAGGTTACATTTATAGATTTCGTGTATACACTGGCAAAGAGGATCCTATGAGTAGTATTTCAGCAGTGTTGCCAGATGAATGTAAGGACTTTGGACGCTGTCATGTCTGTTCAAAGAAGGGTCAGCGTAGAGACGTCAAGACCTTCTGCTCAAAGTGTCCCAGCAATCCAGGACTTTGTGCAGTTCCCTGCTTTGGCCTGTGACACAGCAAACTCAAATACTGGGAATGAAACTATGATTGACTGAACTACTTTTGACTTTTGAATTACTTTTGACTGTTCCGTTTTTGTAGTTGACAATAAATCCAGAAGCCTGAGAAAAGGTACATTTTGTGTTTTATTATGTGTTTGCCCAATTCTAGAACTTGCACAACATTTAGTGGTCAATACTGCTTGAATAAATGTAAAAAATGTAAAAAAAAATGTAAAAAAGTAAAAAAACGAAAATTGTTCAGATTTCGCCTGGCGTGGGGAATATTTAGGGAGTTGGCGGTTAAAGGGTTAAAAAGCTTATTCTAAAATGTTGATTAGATCCTGCCAGATTTTGAAAAATTTCTGCACAGATCCTCTAAGTGAGAATTTGATTTTTTCCAATTTCAAATAATATATAACATCAGTTACCCAATGACTTAAAAGAGGAGAGTTAGACATCTTGCTAAAATGGAAGAATTCTATGTGCCCAATAGTGTAGTAAAGGCAATCACAGTTTGTTTGTCCTTCTCCACTTTAAACCCATCTGGAAGTGCACCAAACACAGCTGTTAATGGGTTAGGAGGGATTGTGACACCAAGGCTGTCTGAAAGCCATTTAAAAATTTTGGTCCAGAGTGATGTTAATTTGGTACAAGCCCAAAACATGTGACCCAGTGAGGCTGGAACTTGATTGCAGCATTCACAGGTTGGATCTTGCCCTGGAAACATTTTGGACAATTTTAAACGAGACAGATGTGCTCGATATATAATTTTGAGTTGAATAATTGTGTTTTGCTGCGGTGGGTTGGCTCCCTGCCCGGGACTGGTTCCTGTCTTGTGCCCTGTGTTGGCTGGGATTGGGCTCCAGCAGACCCCCGTGACCCTGTGTTCGGATTCAGCGGGTTGGAAAATGGATGGATGGATAATTGTGTTTTGCACATAAGGAGCGCGAGTGAATTCTCTGCATTGCTACCTTCCACTCCTTTTCTGAGATGTTGAGTGAGAGATCCTTTTCCCACTGTCCTCTTGGATCGTTGAAAGGGAGGGACTGTAAAATGGTTTTATATATTGCAGAAATGCTGTCTAAGTCCCCGAAACTGAGCACAATTTTTTTCAGCATAGAGAGAGGTGAAGAACATTGGGCAGGTTCTGTTTAACAAAGTTTCTTATTTGAAGGTAGTGAAAGAAATGTGTTGCAGGAAAGTTAAATTTGGAATGTAATTGTTAGTAGGATGCAAAGACATGGTCTATGTACAGATCTCTAAGTGATTTAATCCCAAATGTTTTACAGACATTAAAGACTGCATAAGTTTGCAAGGGATGAAAAGGTGGTTCTCATGCAGAGGTGCCACTGATAAAAGATTCTCTAAATTAAAATGCTTCCTACATTGGTTCCATATTCTGAGTGAGTGAAGCACAGTTGGGTTTTTAGTATATTGGCGATAACTTGCATTTATTGGGGCACAAAGCAAGGAATATAAAGAAGTACTGCAGGATTTTATTTCTATTGTGGACCAAGTCTGTGTATGTTCATCTATTTGTGTCCATGTCCAGGTTTTTATAGTTTGTATGTTTGATGCCCAGTAATAAAAACTGAAAGTTAGGTACAGCCATTCCACCTTCTGCCTTTGTAGGGTCGCTCTTTGAATACGTGGGTGTTTTGATTTCAAATAAATGAGGTTATGGTTGAATGTAATTTCTTAAAAAAACAATTTATTGATGTATATTGGAATGTTTTGAAATAAGAAGAGAAGCTTAGGGAGGATATTCATCTTAACAATGTTAATTCTTCCAGCTAAAGTGAGATGAAGGCTTGACCATCTATGCAAGTCTTGCTTAATTGTTTCCATACAGACAGCAAAATTTTGTTGATAAAGAGCTTTATGTTTACTTTTGATGTTTACTCCATGATATTTAAACTGATCTGCAATGATAAAAGGGAAGGTGTCCAATCTAATATTGTGTGCTTGAGAATTCACTGGAAAGAGAACACTTTCAATCAAATTAATTCTGAGACCAGAAATCTTTTGAAATTCTTTTAGTGCTGTTAGGACTGCAGACAGTATTTTGTGGGTCTGATATATACAGTACCATATCATCTGCATATAGAAAAATTTTCAGTTCAAGTCCTTCTCTGATAATCCCCTTTATTTCATAAGCATTTCGACAGTGAACTGCAAGTGGCTCAATGGTGATTACAAAAAGTAGTGGTGACAAGGGGCATCCTTGTCTGGTACCACATTCTAGTTTAAAGTAGTCTGAATTAATGTTGTTAATACAAACTGAAGCTTCTGGATTGGTATACAGTAGTTTGATCCATGCACAAATGATCGGGCCAAACCCAAATTTCTTCAATGTAGTGAAAAGGTAGTTCCATTCAATCATATTAAATGCTTTTTCTGCATCCAAGGATATCATCATCTCTGGGATGTTTGACTTTGCGGGTGAATATATTGCATTAAACAGGCGTCGAAGATTTGACGCTAATTGTGGGCCTTTAATAAATCCAGTTTAAAGACATCTAATAAAACAGTAGCTTCTCTCAAAACAAATGTGATTTGAGTAAATAAGAGTAAGGATGCTCCAATCTAAATCAGCTGATTTTCTTTATAAAAGACTTAATCAGTGATCAGTAAATTTATCGGCATTTGTAAAAGTTAGCTTTTTTTTTGTTTTATTCTCTAAGTCACGTTCACGCTCTCCACCACACTCCACCCCCCCTTAACCCAACCCCCCCAAAATCTGACCCTAAATAAGAGCGTCAGCATAAATTTACACCTGATCTGACACTGTTAGTTTTCAAATAATATTTGCATTAGTACGATGATGTTTTCTGATTGTTACTATTCAGGTCATAAAATGATTTCTTTAAAATGTCACACATATTTGTCTCTTTCTTTTTTCCCCTGGTGCTGCGTTGATATCATGGACCAGAAGGCGTGAGCTTATTCAGTACGAGCAGGAACAGGCAGGTGGCCAGTTGCTATAACATGCTTGACCTGGAGGTGATGAACGCACATGTACTGTACAGGGCATGCAAGGATCCACTGAGAAAAAAAGAGTGTTCTTGGCTCACATTGCAGAAGAACTTTGCTGTCGCTTCTTACAAGAAAAGGTGATAGAAAAAGAAAAAAAGAATGCAACATCGACGAGCTTCTGTTCCAAGACAGCCACTTCCCCCAGGAAAGCAAACTCAGTCAGTGTCAGGTGTCCCTTCAATGTCATAGGTACCACAGCATAGAGAGACAGTGTGCACATTGCAACAGGTACACATATCGTAAATGTAGGAAGGACAGTCCTTCGGTGTGTGGGAACTGCTAACATTTGAATTTGATGATTACATATAGCGCACAGCTGACCTCTCTGTACTATTCTTTCCTCTGCATGTCCTGGAGTACAAAAGAAACACTACCATGCACCAAAATGTGGAGACCGGGGGGGAAAAAAAAAAAACGCGATCACTAATTATAACCACAAGAAGGTATGCGAATGAATATGAATAATATGAATAATGTTGCATCAGTGCCACAATGTTTTCCAAAATGTACCATACAGGTCATAAAATGAATTATTCCAAATATCATACAGTAATCCCTCGCTATATCGCGCTTCGCCTTTCGCGGCTTCACTCTATCACGGATTTTATATGTAAGCTATATTTAAATATATATCGCGGATTTTTTGCTGCTTCGGACCAATGGGTCTTTTAATTTCTGGTACATGCTTCCTCAGTTGGTTTGCCCAGTTGATTTCATACAAGGGATGCTATTGGCAGATGGCTGAGAAGCTACCCAACTTACTTTTCTTTCTCTCTCTCTTGCGCTGACTATATGTGATCCTGACGTAGGGGGTGTGAGCAGGGGGGCTGTTCGCACACCTAGACGATACAGACGCTCCTCTAAAAATGCTGAAAGATTATCTTCACGTTGCTACCTTCTGTGTGCAGCTTTTAAGTATGCTGCACGGTGCTTCGCATACTTAAAAGCTCAAAGGGCACGTATTGATTTTTTTATCTGTCTCTCTCTCTGCTCCCGACGGAGGGGGGTGTGAGCTGCCGCCTTCAACAGCTTTGTGCCGCGGTGCTTCGCATACTTACAAGCCAAACAGCCCTATTGATTTGTTTGCTCCTTTGAAAAGGAAGATATGTTTGCATTCTTTTAATTGTGAGACTGGACTGTCATCTCTGTCTTGTCATTGAGGACAGTTTAAACTTTTGAAAAAGAGACAAATGTTTGTTTGCAGTGTTTGAATAACGCTCCTGTCTCTCTACAACCTCCTGTGTTTCTGCGCAAATCTGTGACCCAAGCATGACAATATAAAAATAACCATATAAACATATGGTTTCTACTTCGCGGATTTTCTTATTTCGCGGGTGGCTCTGGAACGCAACCCCCCGCGATGGAGGAGGGATTACTGTATATACCTATGTCTCTGTTTTTTTGTCAGTGCGGTTCTGGCATCATGGACCTTAAAGTACAGTAATCCCTCCTCCATCGCGGGGGTTGCGTTCCAGAGCCACCCGCGACATAAGAAAATCCGCGAAGTAGAAACCATATGTTTATATGGTTATTTTTATATTGTCATGCTTGGGTCACAGATTTGCGCAGAAACACAGGAGGTTGTAGAGAGACAGGAACGTTATTCAAACACTGCAAACAACATTTGTCTCTTTTTCAAAAGTTTAAACTGTGCTCCATGACAAGACAGAGGTGACAGTTCAGTCTCACAATTAAAAGAATGCAAACATATCTTCCTCTTCAAAGGAGCAAACAAATCAATAGGTCTGTTTGGCTTTTAAGTATGCGAAGCACCGCGGCACAAAGCTGTTGAAGGTGGCAGCTCACACCCCCCTCCGTCAGGAGCAGAGAGAGAGAGAGAGAGAGAGAGAGAGAGAGACAGATAAAAAAAATCAATATGTGCCCTTCGAGCTTTTAAGTATGCGAAGCACCGTGCAGCATGTCGCTTCACGAAGCAGCTGCACAGAAGGTAGCCAACGTGAAGATAATCTTTCAGCATTTTTAGACGAGCGTCCGTATCGTCTAGGTGTGCGAACAGCCCCCCCTGCTCACACCCCCTACATCAGGATCAGAGAAAGTCAGCGCAAGAGAGACAGAGAAAAGTAAGTTGGGTAGCTTCTCAGCCATCTGCCAATAGCGTCCCTTGTATGAAATCAACTGGGCAAACCAACTGAGGAAGCATGTACCAGAAATTAAAAGACCCATTGTCCACAGAAATTCGCGAACCAGCAAAAAATCAGCGATATATATTTAAATATGCTTACATATAAAATCCGTGATAGAGTGAAGCCGCGAAAGGCGAAGCGCGATATAGCGAGGGATTACTGTACATACTAATTCAGCCCTGAGTAACATTCAATAAAACAGAATAAAATAAATTAAAGTGACAATGAGATACCCAAGAAGCCATGATTCACCAGTGTTTGTGTGTCAGCTTTTACCTCTCCAGACCAGAGAATTTCCAGTTCCATTATCTCAAAACACCACTCACATCTACAGTTATTTTCTAGTTTCAAATAAAAACCAACAGTGTCAAACCTTGGGTGTGGGGGTTGTATCGTGACTGAGAGAATAAAAGTGGGGAAGAAAAAAAGCTAACTTTTACAAGTACTATAAATTTACACCAGCTGTTACAGACACAAATGAAATGCATGTTTTTATTGTATAATATTAACAATAAGAGCAGCTCACTACTCAAAATGGTAAATTTGTGAAGCAGCCAGTCTCGAACCGGCAGCCTCTTGATTATAAGTCAGCAGTACTTACCGCTGCACCACAGAAGCTGTTGTATTATGCTTGTACCTTATATGAAAGTGTTTATTTGATACTTGGAATTCAGGCTTCACACATTTTACACTTCATGTCTACATTTTGTCATTTATTACTAAAACATGAAAAACGTTTGTTTTAACGATGTGTTTCCATAGATTGTTGTAGACACAGAACATGCATGAAATGCATGTGTTCCAAATAAAGATATATTATTAACCCTATACAATTCTAGGTACCTCACTCCCAGATAATCAAGGCTTGAACTGGGAGAACTTTTTGCCCTTCTCTGCGTCGATGGGGGGATGGGATAGTAGGCTGCTTGTGTTGATCAGACACATTTACAAGACAAAAGACGCTGATGGAGAGGTGCAAAGGGATTTAAAGTTGGCCGGAATTACGAGTTTTTTTGTAGGCTTTGGTAATTCTAGTGTTAACACCGTTTAAGAGTTTGAATAGTGAACTTGTGTTAAGTGCAGCAGCACTTTTATCTTTAATTGGAATAAGAAAAGAAAGGAGAATTTGAAATTGCTGCTTAGTAAACAATTTGCTTGCAAGCTTAACAGCAAAATGTGTCTTTTACTTATAAATCGGTTAAGCACGTTACCCTCATGTATCCTTGATAAACATCTTATGAACATTTGATACATTTACAGCTTTTTAAAGATTTGTGCTTTGTTAATTATTTGTAGATGTAAATGTTAAGATATAATGTTTTATGATACAAGTATTATATAATTAAAATGGTAATCCATATTTATAATTACAACTCATGGTATTGATATTCTCAAAAATGTACAGGGATTGGACTGCAGTAAAGTAATTTTCTCTGATGAATCCCCCTTTCCATTTGTTTGGGGCATCCTGAAAAAATGATTGTCCTGGAGAAGAAAAGGTCAGTGCTATCATCAGTCCTGTGTCATGCCAACAGTAAAGCATTCTGAGACCATTCATGTGTGGGGTTGCTTCTAAGCCAAGGGAGTGGGCTCACTCACAATTTTGCCTAAGAACACAGTCATGAATAAAGAATGGTACCAAAACATCCTCTGAGAGCAACTTCTCTTAACCATCCACAAACAGTTTGGTGACTAACAATGCCTTTTCCGAAATCTTAGTGATTGGCAATAATGGATACAATGAGGCTATTAGAAATAAACTGGATGCATTAGGATTAAAAGTCAAAACGGAGGTAAAAAAGCTTAGGGGTAACCGTTGACTGTAATCTAAATTTTAAATCGCATATTAATCAGATCACTAGGACAGCATTTTTTCACTTAAGAAACATACCAAAAGTTAGACCTCTTATATCATTGAAAGATGCAGAGAAATTAGTTCACGCGTTTGTTTTCAGTCGACTAGATTACTGTAACGCACTCCTCTCAAGACTACCCAAAAAAAGACATAAATCGTTTGCAAACTAGTGCAAAATGCAGCTGCTAGAATCCTTACCAGGAAAAGAAAATCCGAACACATTTCTCCAGTTTTGATGTCACTACACTGGTTACCTGTGTCATTCAGAATTGACTTTAAAATTCTGCTTATGGTTTATAAAGCCTTAAATAATCTCGTCCCTTCTTATATATCAGAATGTCTGACCACCCTTATATTCCAAATCGTAACCTCAGATCCCTCAACTGAGTGTCTCCTTAGATTCCAAGAGCAAAACTTAAAGAAGTGGTGAGGCGGGGCCTTCTGCTGTTATGCACCTAAAATCTGGAATAGCCTGCCAGTAGGAATTCGCCAGGCTAATACAGTGGAGCACTTCAAAAAACTGCTGAAAACACATTACTTTAACATGGCCTTCTCATAACTTCACTGTAATTTAAATCCTGATACTCTGTATATCCAATTCATTATACTAACTATTCATTCAAAATCTGTACTAATCCCTACTCTCTCTTCTGTTTCCCTTTTCCGGTGTCCGGTACCCAAAGCACCATGATGTTCCAACAATGATGGATGGATTAAAAGCCAAAAAGTGAGAACTAAATGGCTCAGGGAATATCAAAAATTTGTGTCCATGGCCAGGAAAGTTCCCCAGACCTTAATCCCATTGAGAACTTGTGGTTAATTCTCAAGATACGGGTGGATAAACAAAAATTCACAAATTGTGACAAACTCCAAGCATTGATTATGCAAGAATGGCTGCCATCATTCAGGATTTGGGCCAGAAGTTGATTGACAGCATGCCAGGGCGAACTGCAGAGGTCTTGAAAAAGCAGGGCCAACACTGCAAATATTGACTCTTTGCATAAACTTAACATAATTGTCCATAAAAGCCTTTGAAACTTATGAAATGATTGGAAATTATACTTCAGTATACCATAGAAACATCTGACAAAAAGATATAAAAACAATGAAGCAGCAAACTTTGTGAAAACCAATATTTGTGTCATTCTAAAAACTTTTTGCCACGACTGTATTATCCATGATCAGCAGCAGCACTAAATACTGTGCTCCCATGCCCCCTATTATTACTACAACTGTCCTTGATACCCAAGGACTCTGTATATTGACATGTAAAAGACAACAATACAAACCAATAAAAAATGTTTTTTATGCAGTTTCACTCTTCTTAAACATTTACCTATATAACATCACAATATATAATTTATATATAATATCCTGCATTTCTTCGAACAACTGCCGCTCAGTTGGCAATTCCAATCATGAGGTGCCGATAGGCCTTTACATTGTGTGCACCCTTTTTTTCCAGTGAAAAAAAATAGCTTCTAAAAAGCAATTAAGTGGTCAAAGCAATCCCCGAAGGGTTAAGAGGGAGAGTAAAGTTGTGCTGCATCTCTTGAAGAGAAAATAAAAAACCTTAAGATGTTTTGAAAAGTGGCATGCCACTTGCCAAAGTCATTTTTTCCCTAAACATTACAGTTATCCAACCATTTACTTGTAATAGGCATTTATAAATAGTAAAATTATTTAAAGTATAAGGATGATGTGCAAATGTTATATGAAAATATGTCATTTTATACAAGGGACATGAACATCCATGGATTTTAGTATTCACCGCGAAGTCTTGGAACCAATCTATTGCAAATATACTGTAGAGAGGCAGATGTATTCTGAAAGGAACTTTTACATCTATTTTATGTGCTGGTATCAGGCAAACTGAATTTAGTATCAAAAAGACTCTGAAAAAGCATTCCAAAAAATTATTTGTAAGTACGTTCAAGATCATACTGTATTTAATTTTTAATGGAAAAAGACATAATTAAATTTTTATTTCATTTATCATTTCTTTGTCACAGAAGCTTATTTTTGTGAATTAAAGTCACAGTCCTACACAGAACCTTTAAATAAGTAACAGTGTAAATATTTAGGCTCCTTTCATATTAGATTGATTTCATTTATATCAGATTAAATAGACATTAAATATATAAAGGCAAGTTTAAAAAACACTTCAATTTTCTGTTCCCATTCAATCCAAAAAAGCACCATATACTGGTGGTTTTGGCATAGACCTATTATATTGGTAGTGGTCAAAGGACACAGAGACGTGGAAAATTAAAAAATAAAAATGTAAATTGTTCAAGAAACACAAAAATAGAATTTTACAAGCAAACACTGCATTTCAAGTGGCCAGATACAGAATTAAAAGATTAAAGCACAATGTTGACCCCTAATTAAGCATTAGATTGGGTATCTAAAAAATCTAAAAGGTGATTCCCTGATTGAATGAAGCAAATTGCAATAACCCTTCACTAGCCCAGGGAAATATTAAATAGATGTAGAAAAGGAACTGTGTGCCACAAAAGCATTAAACTTAAACCATTCCAAGATTTCCAAAACACAATGGTGCTGATATAATGTTTATTATATCACCTCACTGGTGGCGCAGTGGTAGTGCTGCTGCTTTGCAGTTAGGAGATTGTAGAAGATTTTGGGTTCGCTTCCCGGTTCCTCCCTGTGTGGATAGCACTTTGAGTATTGAGAAAAGCGCTATATAGATGTAATGAATTATTATTATTATTATATTGTTTACTGTTTTATGAATTACCGTATTTTTCGCTCCATAAGGACGAAAGAAAAAAAATATTCTGAACCAAATGGTGTACTAATATATTTAATAAAATATAGCAGAATAGTATTTCAACCATGTAAAATCAAAAGCGGTATTGAGAACCATCATCACTGTCATTATCAAATGAGGAGAGACTTTAAGGTTCAAGCACTCTTCTAGTTTTCTGGAAACCCCAAGAACTCCTCATCGCTATTGTCAGCATTTATGAACCTCAGTTGCTCACAATCAGTTTGCAGCAGCACATACCTATCAGCATAACCTGTCCAAAGCCACCAGTTGACAAAGCACGTTTGGACCAATGCTCCCTGAAGTTATAGCGCCAGTTTAGTCCCATCTCTATTTATAATGCCACAAAGCCCTTCATCTTGTCTTTTGTTGTGGGTTTCCACTTTGAAAAATGAGAATGCAGTGCAAGCGCAGCCCGCAATTCAAAACATTGCTCTGCATACCTGTTTGTCTCGTCTGACAGTAGCTGAAAGGCAGCCTCAGGAAAGAACAGCCTGAAGTAGTCCAGTGGCTGGTTATCTGTCGTGTCCAACAACAAGCGATGCTGTCTTGTGAAGTCCGGTAGCCAGTTTGACTCCCATGGATCAATGTCTGGGTATTCCTCCCACATGAACCTTGCCGTAGGTGCATCGGCTGCGTGAATACGCTCACCTGGCAGCCGATCAATTGGGGCGGCATCTGCTGGTGTCCGATCAGCTGATGCCAGTTCCTCACTCTCTTGTTCGATCTCCTGATCACTCTCAACAAAATCAGATTCTGAAAAATCAGAGTCCGACTCAGCGATAATGTGCAAAACATTGTCTGCTGAGTATTTTGTTTTCTGCACTCGCTTCGCTCCCTAGTGAGATGTCGATGCCATCTTGCCTTTGTGTACATTTGTTTACATTTCGTAACTCTCGCACACTCAAGGATTAGATGGCGAGTCAATGAGTCTAACATTCCTCCAAGCAGAGAGTGCCTGTAATGTAACGGTGAGTTTTGTTGCCATTAACAGCTGATTGTCGCCCTCTACCCCCTTGATGTCGACTTTTGTCAGGTAATACACATCACGGTCTGTGACTTAATATTTGCTCCATAAGATGCACAGACATTTCCACCCACCTTTGGAGGGGGGGGGGGGGGGTAGAGTGTGTCTTATGGGGCGAAAAATACAGTATTTAAGGATGGAAGTGAAACCTATGCTTCTATCGAATGGGTATTCAAGTATACATTTTAAAGGTCCCACTTACCAAATTTTCCTCTAAAGTGCTGTAGTTAAAGGAGCAAATAAACACCAAAAAAAAAACTATGTCTCGAATGTTAAGCTCTATGTGCAAAATAAGTATTACTGTATATTTTTAATGAGAAAAATCACACATTCTTCCTGCCACTGTTTCAAAAAAGAATGAAAGCAATCTTGTTACCTTATATATAAAGTAGAAACTAACAAAAAAAAAATAGGACAATCTTTCCAACAAATCAATACAACTAAACTAGCACTGAGCCAGAACAAAGCCTAATTCTTGGGAGAACACAAGATGCTGCTTAAAACATAAAGGAACCAGATATTATATCTTGCCACATCCTTTACCCTTGGATGATATTCCTACAGGTTCACAATATTAATCTGCTGATGAAAATCTAAACATCCCGAATGATGAGCTGGAGAGTTCAAACCCTGGAGATTCCAAGAACCAATTGTTACTGCATTCACAGTCAACAGGGGGAAAATGACAAAACCAACCATTCCTAACTCTGATCAGCCATTTATACAAAGCACATTGTGTAATCAACTGCATATAGTGTTTTAGTTAGCATTAGTACATGTTTAATTGTTGCACGTATCAGTATTTTCTTTAAGGACTAGTATCAGTATTCTCTTCATATAGAATGTAACCTAATGAAACATGACCAAAGATATGTTTATCTGACCAATGTCAGAGTCAACTGCATTCCTAATTCCTAACATTGGGATCCTGCCATTTTATTTAGATATCAGTGAACATCCATAAAGTTCACCTCATCATTTTTCCTTGGTTTAGTTTCATAGATGCATTTATGCAAGTATCCCATCACAAAGCAGGCACAGTACACTATTTAAAATAACACTGCAGTATTAAAATTGTACTATACACATTCAAAAATAGAAAGCAACAAGTAACTTAAAATGTAACTGTCTAGAAAAACCCATGTCCTCCCTTTGTAGCTTACCATGAGAAATCTAAAGCTGCTGCCACCAGCGCCAGTGATTGTATCCATGAGTTTGTGTTAGGCTGGAGTATCTCTGAACAACAAAGAGCGAGAAACATACTAGACGGCGAAAATGATGTATCGGTGACGTGAATATTCAAAAATAAAACAATTTCCAAACGTTACAATAAGGAATACAGGTGGATGTATAGTAAAATGAGCTTTCAAACGTCGTGTCATTCTCCAAAATCGATACAGTATTAGCAACGCTACACCTGGAAAATACTTCAGTTTGAAATGGTGTGAAATGCCAGTGCGGGGGCAACGGCTAATCGCACGCGGACTGAGAGGCATACCCCGGTAGCTACAATTGCAGCACTGCTAACCGACTGTCGCTTGAAAACAAACATTGAAATTCAAATTGGATTCAAACCACTCCTCTGTCCCCATCATACAGCCATCAAAGGCGAAGGAGAGGCACTGACACAAGCGCACACGATCATAAAGTCCAATATCCCATTACGTAGTTTTAAAGATAGCTGTTCATTATTACCCAGTCAACAGGGTGAAGACAACACGACAGAGCTATACTGCAAAGTTTAAACTGGAAGTGATCACGTAGGCGAAAGAACACGGGAACCGGGCAGCTGAGCGGCAATTTGGTCCGACAGAATGCGTAATCAGAAAATGGAGAAAAGCCGAAAGTACCATCAAAGAAATGAGAGAAGTAAAGAGGGAGAACAGAGGCTCGAAGGCTCACCACCCTAACCTGGAAAAGGAAATCATTAAATGGATTGAAGATACCCGTTGAGACTGCCTGGGGGTCAGCACCACTACCGTTCGTTTACAGGCTCTAAGATTGGCGAAAGAGCAAAACATCATAGAATTCAAGGCGTCAATGAATTGGTGTCGGAGATTCTTTAGAAGAAATAAGCTTTCAATAAGATGAAGAACTACTATTAGTCAGCGACTACCCAGCGACCACGAGGAGTTATTAACAAAATTTTAAAGTTATGTCTTTAGAAATACAACTACGGCATGAGCCAGATTGGAAATGCCAACCAAACTCCGTTGACATTCGACCTGCCATCCGAGAACACAGTAAACATCAAAGGCGCAAGGACCATCACTATGCGATCGACTGGAAATGAAAAGAACCGTTTCACAGTGATGCTTGGGTGTATGGCTGATGGTGCAAAGTTACCACCGTACGTCGTTTTCAAGAGGAAAACCATGCCCAAAGACAAGTTCCCTAGTGGTGTGATAGTCAGGGTGCAAGAACAAGGATGGTTCAATGACAGCATAATGGACGACTGGCTGAAAACAGTATGGATGAAACGGGACGGTGGTCTAGGGAAACAACGATCGATGCTGGTGTTAGATGCTTTCCGATGCCATACAACTGACAATGTTAAATCCAGATTGAAGCGACACAATACAGACCTCGTCATCATCCCCAGCGGCATGACCAGTATTCTGCAACCAATGGATGCCGTCGTGAATAAGCCACTCAAAGCAGCTCTAAAGAAAAAATGGGCCGAATGGATGATTAATGGTGAACACACTTTCACCAAGGGCGACAACATGAGGAAAGTCGACATGCCTACAATCTGCCAATGGATAGTAGACGCCTGGAAAGAACTGCCAATCAAGACCGTGGTGAAGGGATTCAAGAAATGTTGTATCAGCAACATGTTAGACGCCACATAAGACGACATTCTTTGGATGGACGACGATGACGATGACCAAAAGGAGGAACAGCTGGACTATCATGATGACTGTATAGCACAACAGAAGTGGGATGCTTTGTTTAATGAGGACAGTGATGACAAGGATAAATATTGATGAATACGGTATTGAAATTTGAAATTTTTATAATAAATTTCTGATATTATACGGTAATAAACTAGCCAACCCGCGGCGTAGCATACGCCGCATAATTATTTATTGATGACTGAACACTTCTTGAAAAAAGACACAGTTGTCCAAATGGGGTGGGTTTGAGGATACTACTGTGAGTGAATGAAAAGATGGAACTCTGGAGAGAGCAACATACAATTGTCCGTGACTGAAAACTGGTTTTGGCAGATACAGGCATATGTTTTTGAAAGTTTGTCCCTATGACTTACCGTATTACGCAACTGTCATTGTAAACGCCAATCTAACAGGAAATTGTCTGTATGTAAAAGTAAAAGGCAAATTTGAATCTGATGGGGTCAGGGATATCCGGGGAATACGGTAAGGACAGTTTGTGAGGTATCAGCTGCGATAATTTAACACTCAGTACATTGTGGTGAATGCTGGTAACAGTTGGGCGGGCGGGCAAGCCATCAAAGTTTGTCGCGTTTGGGAATCGCTGTATGCAGCATGTAAAACAGTTTGCGTGTGTGGCAGGAGGAGGGTAATCGCGTTTGGGAATTGCAGTATGCAGCGTGTAAAACAGTTTGCAAGTGTGGTAGGAGGAGGGTTAGATTTGGCGGGCGGGGCTCTGTCGTGTCGTGCGCAGTGAATTGTTGGTGGGCGGGTCTCGGTGAATTATATATATATAGATTTATAATTTTTGTAATAAAAGTATCCATGTATAAGACGCACCTGGGTTTTTAGGCCTACTTCTTAAGAAAAAAAGTGCGTCCTATATGCGGGCATTTACGGTAATTATACTGCTTGATCAAGTATCATTTAAGACTCTAAAACATATTTATCTAGTCAGCTAAAAGTGAACCTCAAGTTGTTCTCACAACGGTCATTTCTTTTAATGCTATAGACAAAACTCCAAACAATGGATGCTCAAGATTTCAGAAGCATTATTTGTCATATAAAATAAAAAAAAATTGAGTAAGGCATCAGCTAGTTTCATATCAAAGCACTGACCAATAACCTCTAATTATTAATCATTAGAAATACGTTTTGACAGCCCTGTCATTTAGCCATATGAACTGTAGATGCAGAAGAAAACCACTAGAGAAATCTATCCAAAAACTGTGGAGTGCTTTTTCAAAAAAGGATTAAAGGGGTGCAAGCTAACTAATTAAAAAATATGAACATGCAGATTCTGAAAGTGATGTATATAAACAAAGCATGAAAAATACTGCCACATAGTGGGAGAAGAGCAATGTAATTGTGAAACAAGTTTAAAATAAAGCAAACCACTATTCATATATATTCAACAGACATTTTTTGTATTTGGACATATTTTGTATATATTCTTATTAATTTCAACTAGTAAAATTCACTCTCATAGCCCTACTATAAAAGTGTGCCCAACACATACTAAAGCATATGGCGTGACTGATTACAATATTTATAACTTTTAATATTGTTTAAAATTGTTAAAATGCAGGGCTATTTGTCAAAAAGATCACAATGCTAAATGGCTGGACAATAAAAAAAATCCACCCATCCGCCTACTACCCCTAATCAGCTATCAGGGGAACTTTTGTGTCCAGTTTATAGCAAGCATCATGAGGGGGGTCAAACCCAATCTCTGTTACAACATTGTTTACCATTATTCATTTACCAATGTGATTTTGTGTACATACTTCTCTGTTACAACATTGTTTACCATTATTCATTTACCAATGTGATTTTGTGTACATACTTTAGACATGATATAAGCTGGTCAATCAAAAATATTGTAACAGACACCTGGAGCCTGCAGAACACCATAGGCTAAAAACTCGTGTTTTGTCTTGGTAGAGTAATATATATTGCTCTACTTTCCCCTATTGTATTATTAATATGTAGCCTTAGAATGCCTAATGTCACAGACTTACCACTATTTATAAGGTATTATTGTATATAACTTATCCCCACCTTCCCTTCTATATCTATAACCTCAGGCAATTAGATGTAGTAAAAAGACAAGCAGAAGTTACAGTTTAAACAATGTATTATTGATAATATTCATAAATAATAACAAAATGCAAAGTATATTTGAATATTGGCAACCATACAACCTGATTAAATGGTGATATGTAGTTCAGGCGGCACACAGACTTGTAGTTACTTAAATGTCTCTAGTTAAGGCATCATTGGTGCTCAGCTTTCTGCCACATGTCTGTTCAATATGGCTGCTGAGCTGTGCTTTTCATTGTGTTATCTTCATCATCACAGGTTAGCAAAAGAGATGCTTCTTTCAGATGTTGGTTAGTAAGAGAGAGAGATTGTGAGGTTAAGCACGTACATTTATAAATGTTCCGTCCAACCCCTAGAGCCAATAGGACACCGTGGTACTTCAAAGCTTCTGATCCAAGCCAATTCCAAACAGCCATACTTCAGACCAATGGGGGGAAATAGAACATCTTAACACCTGCCCCCAAACCATATGTTAAGGTAACCTAGGTTTCTTGCGGGGGATGAAAGACTTTAGCAAAAAAACACTCCCCAAACTAGTTTAAAGCACATCCTCTCCCAACTCTGTCGTAAAATTCAAAGAGGCTAAATCTTAAAGGGGGGGGGGGGGGGGGGGGGGGGGGGGGGGGGGGGGGGGGGTTGGGGGGTAAACACTAAATTACATTGCTTTGCCTAAATTACAAATAAAGGCATACAAAATATTAATCAAGTTATATGTAAAATCTCACATCACAACACTCAGTAAAGCTTGTATAGGGAGCAACCAACCTGTTATAGGTTCAACACAAAACTACCAACTACTCAATGTGTATATAAGTATAGTTATAAACTTATACTGAACCTACCGACAACAAACAATACTGTGTTATAAGCCAGGCTGATAAGCTGAAAAACTCTTACCAGGCAGGAGTTTGATTTTAAGCAATTGAGACTCCTGTTCCAACTCAGGCAGACTAACTTTTATTATGAAATTCTAAAAAGAAAGAAAGAAAAAAAAAACAGTTAATGCTTCTCTATTTTTAATATCAAAGTTTAGATAAAAGTATAGTTACTATTTCTACTGTATTACAATGAGATTATCATTACATACATTTAAGTATTAAAATATACAAAAGGAAAATTAAAAAGTAACGTGATTTTTGCAGTCAGATGGCATACAATATAAATTACCCTTCCCAGGATTGTGATATATGTATGGTGAAGAAGATTGCTTACTGCTGTGTGTAAGCTACAAATTTGGGGTGGGGGGGGGGTATGGTTGTGGGACAAATAGGGACTGATGCAGAGAGACCCATAAACTCACTGTTTCTCACTTGAAACAGTGTTTTTAAAACTAACAACTAAAGTCCATTGGCTGAGTTATGCTCACTTATACATTGCATTGCCAAAATGGTCAAGGTGAGGCACAATACACATTTATTGACATGAGCAAAACAGTTTCTATTCTAATCTTTTAAGGACATGAACGGTACATCTCTGGTCTGCATGGATATTTTGGTTTTCTTGGCCACTTTGAACCATGATCTGTGACATGCACTGTAACAGTCTGGAATGAGACTGCCACTAATAGTTAATTCCTATGAAAGCAGGCTGGCTCACTGTTAGTGAGGGGGGGGAGCAGTTACTTAAACTCCCTCAGTTTAAGGTATCACTGATTTTTGTTCACGAGAGAATACAGAAACAGTGTGGAATAGTGCTGTTAAGGTAAGAGCCAAGTACTTGGACAAAGGGTTTGATTAACATATATATTAACAATTTTAGTTGTAGTCATATTATTTTGGTTAATACCTGAAGCTTGAAAGTACAAATGTACAAAAGTAATTTTCAGCACAGAATTAATAAACCAAGTATCAATTTCAAGTTCTTCATTACAGGTATATGTCACATAATAACTTTTCATTATTATGGTTTAAAAGGAAATCTATTGAGATGATCTGAACATCTAATAAGGATGCCTGAACAGACTGAATAGAGACCTGGTACATGCACAAGATATAATTAACTCATATTGCTGACATGGGAGTATAACAAAAATTTCCCACAACCACTTCGGAACTGATGCTACAAGACAGGGAAGTGAGGTGCATACTGCTCACTTTTTTTTTTTTTTTTTTTAACTAAAAAATTAGCATGCGAGTGAAATGTACATCTCTTTATTTATTGTCAAATGTGACACACTCCTGGTCTGCCAAAAATAATGGCAACACCATTTCTAACTACGCTCATTTCACCAGGTGAAGTTTAATTGTGGTTGACACACAATGGGGGAAAACACCACTTTTCTTTATATGCTGTCTGTGGGTCGTCAGTGAACTCAGAAAGGTGATACAGAGTCTCCAGGGCATAAAGAATGAGAAACAACTGTATTTGATAACAAGCTAAATTTGTCAATGCTGTTATTTATAGATTGTAAACACCAGTGAAACCATTTTGAGCAATGTGCTAGTTAATGGGAATTGAAGTCCCCACTTCAACATTTATAAGGCTGTAGATAAGATGATACTATTCTTAACAGTGTATCATGCAGAACAGACCTTTTCATGAATAAAAAGAATATTTTGCTAATGTGGAAGTAGTCTGCTTTGACAATCTCTTCGGAAACAAGGTTTTAATGAAATGAAGAAAGAAAAAAAAATTAACTCTTTGTTGTGAAGTTAAGAAAACATAGAATTTCAGTCAGACATCATTAAATCAATATTCTGCACACCATAAGAAGCGATTACACTATATTACATTTGTAATGCCAAACTACTGAGTTTTGAAGGAAACGATTCAAACCTGTGTCTTTCACACTACCAATTGATATGCTTTTTTAATTGTTTTAACACACACATTTAAAAAAGGAAAAATACCAAGCAAATAATGTCTAAAGTGTGTATGGAAACCCTTAATCATGTCATATGTATGTTGATTCCTGACATGATGACTTAATACATGACAGCAAGCATTGAAAGTTGCTTTGTGGCATTTCTATAAGACTCGGTTGAAATATATACTTATATTGATGGGGACAGCATATTATAATTTTATCATGTAACCCCATATATTTTAAACATAAAACATATAATTAGAGCCATGTACTAACTTAATCACAAAATTCAGTGAAAGTAACATACCATTCTTATCCTTAACACTAGAATTACCAGAGCCCTACGAAAAAACTCGTATATCCGGCCCACCTTAAATCGCTTCTTAAATCCGTTCACACCTCTCCGCCAGCATCCTTTGTCCTCTAAATGTGCTGATAAAAGAGAAGCTGCCAGCAGCCGGCTATTCCATCCCCCCACCGACTTAGAACGTGAGCGAAGTTTTTCCCAGCTCACGCCTTGATTGATTATGTGGGAGTGAAGTGGGAGTTTTACAGTGGAAATAAGAGATCCCTGCTGCACTGAATAAGATCGGGGGAGGGGTGATGTTAGAGCGCCTGCGCTTATTCAGTGCAGCAGGGACAATGCACATGTTGTTCTTTTTTTCTTTCAGTACACGTGGCTTCCCTGTTTATTTATATATCTAGTGACTTCTCTGCCTGTCTGTCTCTCTATTACGCAGTGCTCTGTCTGTCTGTGTGTTATGGATCTTAAAAATAAGTTCTAAGGACAGTTGTTCCTGTTAATTACAGTCTCAATTGTTTAAAAAAATATTTGAAAAGGAGCATCCCACATGAAAATATAACGATCTCAGTAACTGACAGTGCATACCAATGTATAAATTTTATGTCCGTTTGAGGTTTAAAAGAAAAGAAAAAAAAAGCAACACTTCATCCCCAGCGGGGAATCGAACTCAGGTCTGTGAGGCAAGGAAAAGCTGCTCTGCGCTAAGAGGCAAATCTTAGCGCGCTACGCCACAGAAGCTGTTGAATCATTTTTGAAGCTTTTGTGAAAGTGTTTATTTGATCTTTGGAACTCGGCTTTATATATTCTATAGTTTATGCCTACTACATTTTGTAACATTTATTACTAAAATATGAAAAATTTCTGTTTTAACAATGTGTTTACACAGATTACTTTAGAATAATGATCTCTTATTTCCACTGTAAAACTCCACTTCACTCCCACATAATCAATCAAGGCGTGAGCTGGGAAAACTTCGCTCACGTTCTAAGTCAGTGGGGGGATGGAATAGCCGGCTGCTGGCAGCTTCTCTTTTATCAGCACATTTAGAGGACAAAGGATGCTGGCGGAGAGGTGTGAACGGATTTAAGAAGCGATTTAAGGTGGGCCGGAGATACGAGTTTTTTCGTAGGCTCTGGTAATTCTAGTGTTAAACACTTAACAGGATTCCTGTTTACCATATCCTTGCTAATATATGAAAAGAATAGCATATCAAAGAATATCTGTAGAGTTTTTACACAAGTTGTACAGTAAGCCAATTTGAGAGATGCTTATACCTTGAATTAAATCAGTCTTTATCAATGCGGTCAAAGGTTAGAGTTGCTGTGTTTCATTTTATTTTACTGCACCTGTCTTTTAAGATCACTACCATTTTTGTTATTACTGTTAATATAATTTAGGTTACAGACTTTCATTTTTTGCCTCCACAATATAAATGATTAGTCATTGCCCTTCATACATAGTTGTTATGCACCCAGTTTGTGAATATTAACACAAAGTCACCTCTGCTATCACTGTGTCAGTGAAACAGCTTGCAGTATAGTGTGATGCATAATCTAATTTAGTTTGGGGTGCAGCAAGACACTAAAACTATTCATAAGGAGCCAGTTTTAAGTTGCCACTCAGTTTAGCCGATATGTCTTATGATATGGGGAAGAAACCCCACAGGCAGAAATTGAAGACTCTACACAGAAGGCTGCATGTGCAAGAGAGGATTACAACTTGGGAATTTGGTTTTAGTTTACTTTTTAAACTTAAGCAAGCAGAAGCTGCAAGAGATAACTACATGGGAAAAGCCCATTTTACTTTACTTTTACTTACTTTCTACAATCAAAGATTACAGACAGAGAATACTGAGCCCAAGCAAAGGACAGACAAGATGGGATATTTAAGGCATTTTTAATTAAAAGGAATGCTTACAGAAAAAAACTTAAGGGATTGATGGCACAAGGAACTATTACTATGGTAAAAAGTGCTTTCCCACCTCTCCAGAATGGTGTTTAGTCCAAGGAAGGATCTTGACTTGTCACAGTGTACTGGTGTTTGTTATAATTCAATTTGGAACATGGCCTATATGATGTGTTTAGAGAACTTTGTTTTGAATACTGCACTGACTTTATCCTTTAATCAATTATTAAGGACTTGCTTACTATTTTGTTATGGCATGGCCAGAGAGAGGGGGAAGGAGCAGCAATAGTTTTCTTGTTTCCCGACTTGTTTATTACACTTATATCAGCAGTGCAATTCCTCTGGCCCTTTTTTCCTTGTCCAACCCTGTAGTCCGAGTAATTTTATTCTTTTCATGCCTAGTTCATTTTGAGTGTTTATTTCAAATTCTGGAGTGATTGCCCTCATAGTCAGTTTTTTTAGGTAGATGTGGACACAACAATCAACCTCAAAGCCTCGGAGTCTGTTTATTTCTCTCACAATTTGATTGTACAGCAGCTGACCATTAAAAAAAAGCTTCACTTCTGATCAGATATATGAAATTTATCACATACAGAGTTGGTTAAGAAAAGAATACCTTGTGCAACCTGGAATTAAACCCCCTAATCTTAGAGCAAAAGTGTGTAGTGCATGGGTGGGACATCCTCCCAATGCAATCGCTCTCAGGGAATGATGCAGATGCGGGAGGCATATAAACCTTAATACTATACTGTACAGTAAATGTTAATTAAACATTGTAAAGTGAAGTTTAACAACAAATACTTACTATACTAAAAACATTACATGTTGTCAGTGTCAATTTATTTATAGAGCACATTTAAAACAACATCAGTAATGCAGTAGCCAAAGTGCTTTAAATTAAAACATACAATGAACATAAATAAAATAAACAGAAATATATAAAAATAAAGGACAATAAATCAAAATACAGACAGCAGTGAGTTAAAGAAAAAGAAAGAAGATGACTAAGAGTAGGGTAACTATCAGTATCCATGAAGGTCACTGAAAGCTAGAGAATACAAATGAGTCATCAATCTAGTTTTTACAGTTCAATTGAAGGTGATTCTTTAACATAATGAGACAGAGTTCCCCCAGGCAAGGCTCAACAGCTCCAAAAGCCCGGGCCCCCTTAGTTTAACACTTAGAGCGAGGGACCATAAGAGACAATTGATCGGTAGATCTAAGTTCTGTGGATGACTGGAGTAAAATACGCAATTCAGATAAATAGGCAGGAGCATACCCATGTAATGATTTGAAAACTAGCAACAATATTTTAAAGTCAATTCTTACACTAACCAGTAGCCAGAGCAAAGAAGCTAATATTGGAGAAACAGAATCAAACTTTCTTGCCCCAACCGAAAATTGAGTAGCAACATCCTGAACCAACTGCAACCTACGTATCAGGGATTTACTGATCCCAGAATACAACGAGCTGCAGTAATCAAGCCAAGAAAAAATAAAAGCATGAGTAG
The DNA here is from genome assembly GCF_900747795.2 of Erpetoichthys calabaricus. Lineage (NCBI taxonomy): Eukaryota > Metazoa > Chordata > Cladistia > Polypteriformes > Polypteridae > Erpetoichthys > Erpetoichthys calabaricus. The sequence continues at coordinate 80,792,684 of NC_041399.2, forward strand.
CTTTCCTCAAGATTCTTAGGAGATAAAAAAAGGGTTTGACCTTAGTTAAAAGACGAAGCTAGAAAAAAGCAACTCATGACTACAGAGTAATCAGTTTCTCAAAAGAGAGGTTACTGTCAAAAATTATGGACTTGAGGTTTGCAGAAATCAGTAAAAGAGCCAAGAACTTCAAGAAAACTTGAGCTTTGGCTGAAAGACCAGCTATCTGCACTTCCATTTCATTTTGACTGAGATCAAGAAAAATTCTTAGCCATCCAGGATCTTAGTTCAAGAAGACAATCGTGCAGCCGATTAATTGCAGTTACAAACAATAATATAAACCTGTGTATCATCAATATAACAGTGAAAAGAAATATTCAATTTACACAAGATAACTCCTATAGGATGAAGATATATAGAAAATAAAACAGGACCCAAAATGGATCCCTGAAGAAGACGTTGATTAGAGAAACTAAATTAAGTTACTTTAAGTTGCTGGATAGAAAATACGCAGAATCATACAGTTAAAATTATATTCACTCAATACAGCTACCGTCTAAATAAAACTAAAGCACATCCTTGTGTGCTCTTAGGAGAGCTTGCCATAAAGTCACCTGTACAAAACAAGTCCTTTCTGTAGAATGCAAAGTAACACATTTTAATGTTCTTTTCTAATTATCAGATAGGCCTTTTCTTACACACCTGTGCTTTGTAAACAAACCACAATTATTGGAAATGTGGATGTGCTTGAGCGCAGCTGTTTTCAAATCTTAAATCATGACTTCTTCCCAGGAAAAAAATATTTCTGCCTCATGAAAAGGCCCACAACTGGGCAATTATTGTTACTCCCTAGTTTACTTTGAAAGTTTGTCGTTTGTTGTATGGAACGCAACAGAAATAACTGGTTAATCACCTCTTGAAAATGCCTTTAAATATATGCATTTGCTGTTCAAGGCCGTTTCCTTCCTTGCTCCCTGTGCTACTTGGCTATGTGCTGGCCCTTCCACAATCCCAAACTGGATTAAGTATGTTTGAGATGTGCAAAAAACTAATGGATATTAAATTATATGAAACTGTGTTTAAAACAAAGAGTTTGTGATAATATTTCATTGAAAAGTTGTAATATGCCACAAAAATTACAGTGATCAGGCTAGAGAGTAAGATGCCAAATTGCTGACAGGTGTTCAATAAGGGCAGTAGCACATGACATAAAAACTCATGAAGAACATACTAACTCCACACAGAGAGAGCATATGTGAGTCAAGAACCAAAGGATTTGAAGAAATGAGGCAGCAGAGCTAATCACATCCAAATGATGTACAGGTTAGGTTGACTGACCAGTCAAATTAATTCAGTCCAAATATGTGCAAGCACTAGTGGATGGACAAAATTTTGGTTCAGGGTGGGGCCAGATCCTTCATTCATACATACACATACTTAAATTGGCATAACTGGTTTCAGAAATTATTTTTGTGATATATGCATTATAATTGTACCTGAATGCTAAAATTTCCACTTATCTATTTCTTGAAACCACATAAATGAGACATATGGCTATATAGAGCATGTGCGCATTCTAGCAAAACAGAGTGCAAATTAAGGTAGGAATTTACAATTTGCGGGTTGCCACCCCATTATGTACTTGGTGGGTAGCCAATAGGTTGCAATTCAGGGAAAAATCGCTGGCGTGTTAGCATGTAATAATTAAACACTGATACCCTGGTGTTTTAAAAACACTGTATATCGTTATTACCTGGGCCTGAGGGATGTGAAAGAATAATTTTAGGGTAACATAGCATTCATCTTAAAGACTAGGGGGCTCCAGCCCCTGCTCACTTTGCTCGCCAACCCCCGGGTTCGTTTAATCAGATATACAATTTAAAGAGACTGTTATTTTCATGGGAATTGTTACATATGCATTATTTTCACTTTTACTTTAAAACTTCAGTAAAAACCAATATTTGGAATTAACTTTTCTTCAAGATCGCATTGAATTTTGATTCTGTGTTTGGACTTGCATCATGAAAACGCAACGTATAACTGCCCATGAGTGAATATTGTTTCTTTCTCTCTAATAAATAAACTGACTTTTTCGATTATTTGTCCCTGTGATTTGTTAATTGTCATAGAAAAAGCTATTCTCACTGGAAACTGGAAACGTTTTAATATGAATGGCATATCAAGATCTCCTTTTGAATCGTGCTTTACTTTTGGATATACACAAATATCAACTGTGTCTTTAAAATGTCCGTCTTTCGAACTATTATCGCTGACAATTCGTCCACATGTTGGTTTATTATAAAAGTGTGATACTTTTTGATGTATGGATTTGTATCCATTATTGGCTGTATAATTTCTATTACGTCCAATCGTTTAACTCTTTCAATCCTATGTTGCATCGCTTCTCCATGACCATAAATACACACCTGACCGAATTGTGGTTTCTTCGAATTTAAACCTGTTGTAGCTTTAATTGTTGCGGGACCACAGATTCTCATAGCGTATGGTCCATTATTGTGTAAATCTACGTTTTGAGCATTAAATGATGTGAATGCGAACAGATTGTTGTAGATTCAAATATTTTGCCATTTTACAAATCATTTAATTCTCAATAGACAAGCCTCTTCATGGGAAGAAACACTACTTTTCCCTGATGACAACACAAATTAGATGATCTACAAGTCTCCGACTTAAACTTTAAACCCTTACAACATCAACATACTTCTGACATATCACCTATGTCCATATATTCGATCTCTTTTTGCTGTTCCGTTATTTCACAGAGTAATAATTTTCCGTTTGTTAGCACTAATGCGATCTTTACTAAAAAATTTTGATACTTTAATACTCTGTAACTTGCTCTGCATGTGTTTCACGCCAACATTTTTGAACCTCTTTACAACGTTCTAATTTGACTTCTACTCTTTGTCTTTTATTTCTGACCCTGCTGGACCTGCTAGGTTTTTAGTTCCACCTGGTCCGTGGGGCCTGATTATTACTTTCCCTTATTTCACAGAGTAATAATTTCCGGTTTTTTACCGCTAATGCAATCTTTACTATCTTTTTTTTTGATACTGTCAATTTTTACTATTTCATAATCTCTTACCTGCTCTGCATGTGCATCGCACAACATTTTATGAACTTTGGGGAGGAATTCAAGCAGCTGTTATTTATATCAGTATCATTTTGGTACAAGAAGTAAGGTCAGAAAGCTGGTATTAATACCAGATTCAGAATTTTAGTACCAATCCAACACCACTTGTCAGTTAATGAATACAGTTAATTAAAACTCTCACTAGCAGTCTCTTAAAATTTAACAAAATGTTTTATGCATTTTTGTTTGGGGAAATTAGCTAAATTGAAATGCTTAGATGTCATACTTGTTTTAAAGTCTTCTAACTGCCCTTGCCAGTTGCCAAGAGCATCCGCTTTCACAGAACCTCTCATCACTGTTAAGATACACGTTAACCGAACTAACAGCAAGCCTGTTAACTATTGCTAGCTGAGTTTTCAAAGGTTTTTTGTAGGTGAATATTTTCTGTATAGCTGGTGTCAGTGCAATTGTCCCAAGATAATTGATTAGCTGCGAAAAGCCCCTTCCATCAATGACAGTGATTATTAGAATGGCTTCATTGTATAAAGCCTCTGTGTGAAATTCCTCTGATGACTGGGCCCCACTATCTCACTGCATATGCTATAGGTAAGGGTTGATGCTGAAATAATAACCTCCAAGTTATTTTAAGGGTTACTGCATTGCAGATGAAGTGCTTTTATGTATTTAAGCATAGTATTCCACATTTTTTAGTGGAATTCACTCAAATTTCGCTCAAACCAAGCTATACTTGAGCACACTTATTTGTTGCTGAATGTTTCCATTTTTACCAGAAGTAAAATGATTTGATGTGCCACTTATATACTGCTCTTAAGTGTCTATATAGATAAATAACATTTCTCAAATCATTCTGAATCATTTATTACAGTATTGCAATATGCATGAAAAAAAAAATGAATACACTATTGTGGTCCCTATTTTCAGTCAACAGTTTAAGATCAAAGAGGTGCAATTAACATATTTAAAAAAATTAAGTTTGTATTGTGCACTTCTAATTTTATTTATGGTCAAGTTTTTACAAAAAATATATTTCCTTTTAGCAGCCAGCTCCAGAGACTGAGAGGAGAAATACAAAAGTGCTAAGTAAAAAATAGAAAAACAACATACCTTTCCTTGGCAGTTATTTACAGTGCCCTTGGCTAGGACTCCTTTAATGATTAAACTTGCTCCATTTATCATTATTCCTTCATGAGAGATGGTCACTCCACTACAAGAAAAAAGGCATTTATCTGAGAACAGCACATGTACATTAACAATTTTATTGTCTAGACAAATAAATTATACTGAAAGTACAGAAAAGAGGCACTGGCCATTGAAAACCTATAAACAACCTTTGAAAAATCTAACATTTTCCAAACAATACACTGTACCTTCATGCTTAATTGAGAAATTTTAATTAAAAATGCATTTTACTGTATGCAATTAGGATGATGATCACAACATGCTGCGTTGATGTGGGTGTACTCTGATGAACTGACTTCATGCCCCCTGTTGGTTCCTTGCACCAAAGGAAGTTTGAATCCTGTCATGATACTTAACATACAAACTTAATGTTTAATAATTAATATGAAATTCATGATGATGTGTGATAAATTCAAATGTATGAGCTATGTAATATGGAATTTCTTAAAAATATTTAATTGTATTTATCCTAATACACCCTTGTCTGTGATATTCAGCAGACAACCTGATAATTAAAAAGCACAATAACTCTTAAGATAAAATAACAAAAGTTATATAGCTGATTGCAGTACAATTTATTTATCTTAACTGCTTTTATAGTGTGTACGCTCACAGTAATTGTACAAAATTTGCAATATCTAAAAAGAAGATCATTAAAGACTGATTTTGAAAAAATGAAAGCTGTACTGAAAATAGCAGAAATGTATTTGTTGCTGCCTCACAGCTCCTAAGTTCTCTGTCCAGAATTCAGATTACATGTGTGAAGTGGCTCTGTTTTCCTTTTTCACCACACAGAACAAAAAAAAAAGCAGGTTAGGGTAAAAAAGAAAAGTAAAACTGTCCAGGTTTAAGTAAATGTGACCTGTTATGGACTTACCATCCAAATTCTACCCAGATTGTATTTGGCACCCCATGTTTTGATCCCTGATTAAGCATGTTTGGGATATAACTGAATGAAAAACTACTGACATATTTTTATTTAATTATCTACACCCCCCCCCCCCCCCCCCCAATATATTTTTTGCAAACTTAAATTCTCTTTCTATAATTACCCCTCTCCTACCAAGATTTTCATCAGCTATAACCGGACATCAACTTTCCACATTAATGTATTCCGTGATACGATAAATAACCAAAATATAACTTACAGCCACATTTGATAATTGTTTCATTTTATAATAAATGAACTAGGACAGGATTAAAAACACCCAATCAAAACATGTTTCCATTAAAAAAATTCACCCCAAATACCACACACTGACTATTCAGAAGTGATTAACGATAATAGCATAGCATACTGATCTAGAATATTATGTTCAAAAGAGCCATTAAAAAAAGAACAACCACCATAACTCCAAAATTCCCAGATTTAAAATTATAAATTAAAACATCATCTTAAAAAGTGAAAGAATACCATATAGATATCTTAGTAAAGGATCCAATATACCACATTTATTCTGAAAGATGCATCAAAATGTGCTAGTCACAACTACATGTGTGGTGTTCTGCCTTAGTTTGTTTAACCTTAACTTTTTCAAAACAGAATAACTGCACCTTAAAGTTGGCTGAAATGAAGTGTGCTAGGGTGTCTATTACATTAGCAATTTTTGAATATCTAAACCCATTTCACTTTCTTTTTCCTGCAGGTTTAATGCAAGGTAATTATTTTAGCCTCATGTGAAAGCATGCACTGGTTTAAACAATTGCTGGTCGACCTGCAGCACAGTAATTGGTAGGTACCTTATGGGTGGTAAGCAGAATAAAAGGAGAGCAGGTTAGTGGTGGGAACATCGTTTTTTAAGAGTTTATTTTGAAAGAGAGTGATCACTGAACAGAGAAGAAAGAGGGCAGCATCAGACAGGCTGACGGCACAACTATGAGCCAGACTGAGGGGTGCAATAAGGATTATACTGTATAGTGTAATGCATGCGCGTTGGAGGTTTGGTTTCTAGGCTCAACAAAGGTATAGAATACCACTCTGGGACAAGAGAGGTAGTTGTTGCTAACAATATCATCTCACTCTGCCTCCACAGTGCAGGGGAGACACACAGAGAGAACAACTGACCCAGCTCCATCTCGTCTCAGCCTTTGGTATCAAGCAGACAACAGGACGAAGCTCCTCCCAAGCTAGACCAGCTAAACTGAGCTACTTCAATAATGTCACGAAAATTGCACCATCCATTTATTTTATGTTTTATGTGCCATCATGCACATGTTTTGTTTTACAAATCAATCTGAATTAAAAAGGACAACCCAGCTGGCACCCCAACGTTTATTTTGGACTCGCTCCTTGCTTTATTTGACCACAATATACATCTAAATAAATATAAAAACTACACATAAATACAAACAAAACCAAACTGCGTGTAGACACATGCCTACACAAGTTTATATGTCAGATGTTATAAATACTAAACAACATAATTTTATGAAAGTAATTAGTATTTATATGAATTTTTTTATTCATGACCATTACTATGTATCTAAAAAACAGTAAAACAAATTAAATTTCCACTAATGGTTATAGAAAATAAAAAAAATTGAGTTCAAGTATTTTCTCTGTTACTGCTGGAGCATCAGGCAATGATCTGCCTCTTATGGTAATGTCGACTTGGGCCTAAGCCCAGGACATTCTCATCTTTTAAGTCCTCTCAATAGAAAAGTCTTCTTTGGTCAGACGCTTGCCCTTTAACTACGTTTTGCATTGATTCAACTGTCGCATTCACTAGGCATTCTTGTATTAAGCGAAATATATGTCCAACTAGCCTTGTTCTTCTCTTTGTCCCTATGTCCTGAAGTCAATACTCCAAGCTGCCTCTCTTCCACATCTTCGTTGGTCAAATGGTTTCTCCATAAGGTGCCAAGAGCTGTAAAAATGAATTGTCTATGGAGGACATACAACATATTTGTGATCTTGGGTGTTGGACATGCCACAGCGATGACAGACACAACCTGCTGGTCCTGCTGATGGTGTATGAATACCACAATTACAGGCCTTTGCTGTAAGAACGATGCACCCTTTACTTATTCGTGCCTTAACATCTATTTGTTTTGTTTTCTTCCTTTGAAAGATAATTTCTTAGTTATGTCCTCTACCTGATATGCTCATATTTTCCTGGCCCATAGTGATGGAAGGATGTTGTTGCCAGCTAATACTCACCATTTAGTTTTATTTGTAACTAATGAGTAAACAAACCATTACAGCAGTCTTAACTAAGGATGTCAGTCATTTTTTTGCATTGAATCAGAGGGTTATGCTAAGGAACACAATAATGCTTACAAAATCTACAGTACAGTATATCTATAATCCCATCTCACCCACACTGATCCCAAAAATAGGGTCACTAATTGTTTATCTCATGGTGAAATAATAAAGCAAAAGGAAGAGAAAGGAAAAGGGAATGCAGCCTGATTGTGCACCTATTAGGATATCAAAAGTATCTGAGGTACTATTATTGATTTTTAATGTTAACAGCTTCAAATATAGAATAGTGGATGTGATGTTAATATAATGATCTGGTATAAGTGGTTAATCTGACTATTTTCCAGACTGACTCCTGATGAATGCATAAAAATGCCTTTTAAAATCATTGTAATTGACTAGAAGTGGCTTTTTAAATTAAATACACTGTTCAATGATGTTTCGCAGTATGAAGAGCTATTCACAGAACAATCTTCCATTATAGAATCCAGCTTGTTTCCTAACTGATGGTGTGGTAAAACCAAACCTTCAGCTGAGTAAGGAAAACACTGCAGAGCACTGTTTGAGATACAGACAACAGTACTTACACCACTTACTACAGATACTGAGGTTATCTTTTTTGGCAGCTTCTCAGTTATCCCATGTATCCAGTCTTGTGACACTTCTCCAGGACTCTGAGTAGATAAACTTCTTCATAGTTGTATATCATGACCTAATTTTAACAATATAGTGATAATCTGATAAAACTGAAGCATGTTTGTACACCTTTTCTGTGATATTTATGAGGTTAATGTCTACCTGGGTGGGTGGCACGGTGGCGCAGTGGTATCGCTGCTGCCTCGCAGTTAGGAGACCCGGCTTCGCTTCCCGGGTCCTCCCTGCGTGGAGTTTGCATGTTCACCCTGTGTTTGCGTGGGTTTCCTCCGGGCGCTCCGGTTTCCTCCCACAGTCCAAAGACATGCAGGTTAGGTGGATTGGCGATTCTACATTGGCCCTAGTGCGTGCTTGGTGTGTGGGTGTGTTTGTGTGTGTCCTGCGGTGGGTTGGCACCCTGCCTGGGATTGGTTCCTGCCTTGTGCCCTGTGTTGGCTGGGATTGGCTCCAGCAGACCCCCGTGACCCTGTGTTCAGATTCAGCGGGTTGGAAAATGGATGGATGGATGTCTAGCTGGTCTATTGTCATTTCATGGTAGAAGTCAAGAAGTGTGGCAGGCATTGGTTGACTAAAAATATAGAAATGCTCAAGTTCTGTTATTCAGCCCCAAGTTCAGCTGTGAAAATTTTATGAGACAAAAAGAGAGCGGTTTGATTCAACAGAATGCTATGGTTTGGCCAACATAATTAATGACAACAGTGAATTTCTAGGGATATACTGTATTGTAGCATCAGTATGCTTAGTGTCAGCAAAACATTTTTAAGCAACAAAAGAAGATGGTGGTGTTCATTACAGGATATGTATACCCATTGAGAAGTTGATGTCAGTTCAGATAATCTTGTGATAAAAAAGATCAAGCTAAAACTGAAGCCCACAGTAGCACAAACAAAAAAGGTGATTTACTTCAGAGAACTCGAACACATAGGTTTAGCTCACAGTTTCTATGTACAAATCAGAAATATGTTTCAAATACAACAGCACTCAAGAGTCCATAGAAACTGACAGGTGAAAGAAAAATTGTCAAAAATACGACAGGCCAGGATATAGAACTCCAGCAACGCATAAAAGATGATGAAAAGTACAGACAAAAAGACCAAAAGAAAAAAAAAAACTGCAGGAAGGACAGGAGGCAATAAAAGGAATAGAATGACACAAAGTCACAAATGGCACTAGAGAAGAATGATAAAGCACTATAAAGGAATGTTTGTGAACAAAGAAATGTATTAAGTAACTAAAGGGTGCCAACAGTGAACAAAGCTGGTTAAGCATTACTGTCCAAATATGAAAACTTAAAATGTATTTTGTGTTATGTATATTATGCCAATAATAATTTTCTTCAAAAAAAATCGACATTTTTTTCACATTTAGGTTTCTCGTATTTTGAAATTGAAACAAATTATATTACTATTTCATTTCTCAGTGATATACAAAACTTTAATGCTCAATCATAACTAAAAAGTGAACCTCTACAAATGCACATAAAATTAAAACATAATTACTAATTAGTACAAATTTAGGTTCCATAGTATGCCAGTGTCTTTCAAAAGAAAGTGTGTAGATAAAACAAAAACATATTAAATTATAGTTATGATTTAAAAGGACTTAATGTATACATGAAAATAAATCCCCTAATTTGTATGACGGGAAAGGCAGCCATACCTGCATTCCAAGACTGATTTGATATCCACACTTGGTCGAGTAGGGTTACCATATTTATCAAAAAGTTCCAATGGAATATTAAATGGTACTCCAACACGAAAAGGAGGGTCCAAATTCGGCATAATAAATTTAGCTGCTTTACCCTCTGAGAGGGGGGAAGGGGTTGGGTGTGAAAAAAAAAACACTATAATTAAATACTTGTCACTGAGTGCATTAAATAATTTAAATGAGTTACCCAAAATAATCATCTTCATTGCTTTTACATACTGTGTATATTAGTAAAAATACATTTTTTAATCTTTTTCATGTGATACAACATTCATTATTAAATGCATGCACCCTAGAAGCCATTCACAAAAAAGAAACTTTCTGAGCTCTTTATGTTTAAGAACTTAAATAAATACATTTGCAATCACGTTTAAGTGTATTAACAAGTAAACAATTAGGAAGAAAACAATACTAAACTAGAAGCTTGCAAGCAAGTCTTACTAGGGGCCATAAATTTTGAGGCATTTTATAATATGAATTGAGCAATAAACTAGAATATTTTTAATAAACAGGAGTGGATAAAATAAAAATAAAATGAAAAAAAAAAAGCTTTGAAATAAATTCACAAATGAAGCTGCAAATCTTCAATTACATTAATTGATTGCCAAATACCAGTATGAGTCAGCTATAACAATTTGGAAGCCAAGACTTTGATATCCAATTTTTTAGGGGAACATAAGGCAATTTAGGGAGCTCCAGGGAGGATAAATAGTTGGTGACAGAATTGTAAGCATATCAACAAAATTACTGTCAAGGGTAACAGTCTCAAAAATAATGACAATATATGCCAAACTTGGACAAACCTCACTGACAAAGGGAAAAAAGGTCCATAGTCAGACTTTACTGGCAAAGAAGATGAACACTTCACAGTATAGCTACACAATTCTACACAGCCTCAAAAACTATCACCAAATTGAACCATCACCTCTGTGATTCACTCTTAAAAAAGTCAATACGCTGGACTTAGAGTTATGCCATTTGGAAACCACTTGTATTAAATGACAGCACACAAAGGTATGTAACCTGTTTTAAACTGCAAAAAACAAAGGGGGGAAAAAAAGTAGTAAGGTCCAATAAAACATCTTTTACACTTTTCCTAAATCCAGATGGGTTTGTATTTGGAGAGAGCCAAGGGATGCCTTCAACACACAATGTCGGTTTGGCAACTTTTAAATTTGGTAGAGATTCATAATGGTAAAAATAAGCATTACATAGACATACATATGCACATACATACATATACCTATATATACATATATACACACACACATACTGTATATACAGTGCATCCGGAAAGTATTCACAGCGCATCACTTTTTCCATATTTTGTTATGTTACAGCCTTATTCCAAAATGGATTAAATTCAATTTTTTTCCTCAGAATTCTACACACAACACCACATAATGAAATTGTGAAAAAAGTTTACTTGAGATTTTTGCAAATTTATTAAAAATAAAAAAATTGAGAAAGCACATGTACATAAGTATTCACAGCCTTTGCCATGAAGCTCAAAATTGAGCTCAGGTGCATCCTGTTTCCCCTGATCATCCTTGAGATGTTTCTGCAGCTTAATTGGAGTCCACCTGTGGTAAATTCAGTTGATTGGACATGATTTGGAAAGGCACACACCTGTCTATATAAGGTCCCGCAGTTGACAGTTCATGTCAGAACACAAACCAAGCATGAAGTCAAAGGAATTGTCTGTAGACCTCTGAGACAGGATCGTCTCGAGGCACAAATCTGGGGAAGGTTACAGAAAAATTTCTGCTGCTTTGAAGGTCCCAATGAGCACAGTGGCCTCCATCATCCATAAGTGGAAGAAGTTTGAAACCACCAGGACTCTTCCTAGAGCTGGCCAGCCACCTAAACTGAGCGATCGGGGGAGAAGGGCCTTAATCAGGGAGGTGACCAAGAACCCGATGGTCACTCTGTCAGAGCTCCAGAGGTCCTCTGTGGAGAGAGGAGAACCTTCCAGATGGACAACCATCTCTGCAGCAATCCACCAATCAGGCCTGTATGGTAGAGTGGCCAGACGGAAGCCACTCCTTAGTAAAAGGCACATGGCAGCCCGCCTGGAGTTTGCCAAAAGGCACCTGAAGGACTCTCAGACCATGAGAAAGAAAATTCTCTGGTCTGATGAGACAAAGATTGAACTCTTTGGTGTGAATGCCAGGAATTACGTTTGGAGGAAACCAGGCACCGCTCATCACCAGGCCAATACCATCCCTACAGTGAAGCATGGTGGTGGCAGCATCATGCTGTGGGGAGGTTTTTCAGTGGCAGGAACTGGGAGACTAGTCAGGATAAAGGGAAAGATGACTGCAGCAATGTACAGAGACATCCTGGATGAAAACCTGCTCCAGAGCGCTCTTGACCTCAGACTGGGGCGACGGTTCATCTTTCAGCAGGACAACGACCCTAAGCACACAGTCAAGATATCAAAGGAGTGGCTTCAGGACAACTCTGTGAATGTCCTTGAGTGGCCCAGCCAGAGCCCAGACTTGAATCCGATTGAACATCTCTGGAGAGATCTTAAAATGGTTGTACACCGACGCTTTCCATCCAACCTGAACACACATATATACATACATACATACATACATACATACATACATACATACATACATACAGTGGAACCTTGGTTCACGAACGTCTCGGTACACATACAAATCGGTTTACGACCAAAAAGTTCGCCAAACTTTTGCATCTGTTCATGACCACACACTCGGTATATGAACAAGCCAGTTTCCCTTTCGGTTTGTACGTGTTACAGTCTCTCCCTGTGCATTTCCTGTGCAGCAAGCAAAAGAGACAGAGTGCGATTACACATGAGAGACACACACAGGCATTGCGAGAGAGAGAGAACCACACACACACAGAGGCAGCACGAGAGAGAGAGAGACACACAACCACAGCGCGCAAGAGAGAGACACATACAGAGGGCAGCGCGCGAGAGAGAGAGAGAACACACACACACCACACGCAGCGCGAGAGAGACACACACACACAGGCAGCACAAGAGAGAGAGACACACACACACACAGGCAGCACGAGAGAGACACACACACATAGGCAGTGTGAGAGAGAGACACACACAGGCATCTCTCACACACACAGGCAGCGCGAGAGTGAGAGAGACACGCACACACAGAGGCAGCGCGCGAGAGTGAGACACATGCACACACAGGCATCTCCACACACAGGCAGCACGAGAGTGAGAGAGACACACACACACACAGGCAGCGCGAGAGAGAGAGACACACACACACAGGCAGCGCAAGAGAGAGACACCACACACAGGCAGCACAAGAGAGAGACACACACACACACAGGCAGCGCAAGAGAGAGAGAGACACACACACAGGCAGCGTCAGTGTTATTCAATGTTTTTACATTTAGTTTACTATTACGCTGTGCATTCTGTGGTTTAATTAACTATATTTGTGCTTAAAAACTTAAAAAAACATATATATTTACATACAGTTCGTATGGTCTGGAACAGATTAATTGTATTTACATACAATCCTATGGGGGAAATTATTTCGGCTCACGACCAAATCGGATTACGACCAGAGGTTTGGAACGAATTATGGTCGTGAACCGAGGTTCCACTGTACTTGCACCTTAGACATATAATATATTAAGAGATAAAGAGAAAGCACTCTCTCTTTGCCTTTGACAACCGCCAATACACTAGCATAGTAAGAAGTACAAACTAATGTTCTGGCCACTAAACAAAAAAAAAAAAATACCAACTAAAGATAGTACATGCAACATGTATCTTAAATTTTTTTGGAATTAATAAAAGATGACAATGAACAATATTTGCTAATTATATTTTGTCCACAAATGAAAACCAATTTTAATAAAGTATGATTGCTTCTGGTAGTCTCTTGAATGGAATTCATAAAGAAGTAATTTCAAAAAATGCTTTTACAAATCAAAACTTTAATTACCATTTACTACAAATTTAATAATCTTGGAAGGTAGAGGAATTCCTGCATATGTGTCTGCATTGCTCTCATTCAGCACTGTCTGGAGCTTCAATGTATATTTTCCTAGCCTAGTAACACTTTCTGGGGGGAAAAAAGAAAACATATTAAATACAAGAAACTTAATTGTCTTAAAAAATTCTAACAATATTTAATTTAAAACATAACTATTTGCAAGGCAACTAAGAAAAATATTCCAGGACAGATGAGTCTTAACCAGTTAAGAAAATAAATTTGCTTAATTTGGTTACTTTTTGTATAGCACTCTACACTGACTACAGGCTTAATCCTCCTCAAACAGTGGAGTAGCTGGATGTATTATTACTCACACATTTACTTCATTGTCTACAGAATCTAGTCAAGTTTGGCATGTAATAACATGGACTGCAAGTCAGAAATCAACCTTGGAAAAGAAGTCAGCCCTAAATTGGATCAGTACGAGAGTGTTTATGACAGGCAAAGTGCAAAGAAACACACACCCATACAGAGCTTTTGCATAATTAATAATTTTCCATTATTATTAATTTTCCTGAATAATACAGGTGCATCTCAATAAATTAGTATATTATTAAAAAGTTAATTTATTTCAGAAATTCAGTTAAAAAAAATGGAACTCAAATATTAAATAGATTCATTGCACACAAAGTGATATATTTTAAACATTTATTTCTTTTCATTTTGCTGATTATGGCCTATATGTAATGAAAATTCAAAATTCAGTATCTCAGACAATTAGAATATTACATAAGACCAATAAAAGAAAATGATTTTTAATATAGAAATGTTGGTCTACTTAAATGTATGTCCATGTATGCAATCAATACTTGGTTGGGGCTCCTTTTGCAAGAAACACTGCATCACTGCAGCGTGGCATGGAGGTGATCGGCCTGTGGCACTGCTGAGGTGTTATGGAAGTCCAGGATGCTTTGATAGCGGCCTTCAGTTCGTCTGCATTGTTGAGTCTGGTGTCTCATCTTCCTCTTGACAAATCCTATGGGGTTTTAGGTCAGGCAATTTGCTGGCCAATCAAGCACAGTGATACCAGGGTCATTAAACTACGTATTGGTACTTTTCACAGTGTGGACAGGTGCCAAGTCCTGCTGCAAAATGAAATTAGCATCTCCATGAAGCTTGTCAGCAGAGGGAAGCATGAAGTGCTTTAAAATTTCCTGGTAGAAGGCTGCACCTACTTTGGACTTGATAAAACACAGTGGACCAACACCATCAGATGACATTGCTCCCCAAATCTTAACTGACTGAGGAAACTTCACACTGGACCTCAAGCTACTTGGATTTTGTGTCTCTCCACTCTTCCTCCATACAATGGGACCTTGATTTCCAAATGAAATGCAAAATTTACTTAAATCTGAAAAGATGACTTTGGACCACTGAGCAACAGTCCAGTCCCGTTTTCTCCTTAGCCCAGGTAAGACACTTCTGACGTCTCTGGTTCAGGAGTGGCTTGACACAAGGAATGTGACAGTTGTAGCCCATGTCCCAGATACGTCTGTGTGTAGAAGCTCTTGAAGCACTGACTCCAGGCACTCCACTCCTTGTGAATCTCCCCCAAATACTTGAAAGGGCTGTGTTTCACAATCCCCTCAAGACTGCAGTTAACCCTATTGCTTGTGCACCTTTTTCTGCGACTTTTTCTTCCTTCCACTCAACTTTCCATTAATATGCTTAGATACATCAGTCTGTGAACAGCCAGCTTCTTTATCAATGACCTTTTGTTGCTTACCCTCCCTTGTGGAGGGTGTCAATGACCGTCTTCTGGACAACTGTCAAGGTCAGCAGTCTTCCCCATGATTTGTGTGGCCTACTGAACCAGACTGAGAAGCCATTTAAAGGCTCAGGACACCTTCTGTAGGTGTTTGGGTTAATTAGCTGAGTGGAGTGTGACACCAATGAGTCTACAATATTGAACTTTTTCCATAATATTCAAATTTTCTGAGATACTGAATTTTGGGTTTTCATTAGTTATAAGCCATAATCAGCAAAATGAAAAGAAATAAACGCTTGAAATAAATCACTCTGTGTATAATGTATCTATATATGAGTTTCACTTTTTGAACTGAATTACTGAAATAAATTAACTTTTTGATGATATTCAGATTTATTGAGATGCTCCTGTATGTCCTGGATTATTGTGTTTGTATATGCTTTATGATTGTATTAGGGTGGTAGAAACAATAAAAACAAAAAACAGTTTATTTAAAGGAAAAATCATTTAAGTAATGTACAGTTAACAAACATAAAAGTAAAAATGATTAAACAAGTGGTTTTATGAATAAATGAATGAATGTCTGTTTTGAAAGTATTGACTAACAAACCCTCTAGATAAAAGATTAAGAACTAGCTCTTGAAATTATTTAGAGTGTTTTGTGGATATATAGTAAAACAGTTATGATGCAAGTTATTTAAATAAAGAAATATGTCGTAGGTATATAGCTAAACAGAATCATTTTGCTATATTAAGGTTTAGCAAGTGATCCAATACAAGAAGCATTAAAGTTCAGCATTTACAATTGAAAAACAGTACATTTTGAAACAACCGCAGAGAGTATTGCTGTTACAGAGTGTTACTGGCCATTATTAGTATGACTTATGAATTAAGGGTTTTTCAATGTAATAACATAAGAAGCGGTACAGTAAACCATTTACAATTAGCCCAAAATAATACATTTAAGAGGCAGTACAGTACACCTTTCATATTTGAAGGTAAGAAGGTTGTGTGTCTGTTGTGCTTTGTGATGGTTTGGCACCCTGTCTAGTTTTGTCTCCCTGTGCTCAATGCCACTGGAATACATTCCTGCTTTTTGCAGGTATACAGCTGATCTGTTCAAGCTCATTGACTACATGGTAGATTAAAGTGTTCAAGGCCATGCAGCTTAACAATTAGGAAATCTTTGGAAATAATAGACAAAATATTATTCAGTGTACTTTACACAGTAATGGTGAGGCTGCTTACATTATACTCTAAACAGGAGCATCCCCCACTGCTGCACTAAATAAGCTCTAACATCACCCCTCCCCCTGATCTGACTTTCTAAGTAACAGCACAAGTACAGATGCAAACCAAGTGTAATCAAGAGTCCCCGGTTCGATCCCCAATCACTACTATATTTGCCGTTTTCAGTAGTAAGCTGCTCTTTTTGTTAATATTATACAGTACACACATGCACTTGGTTTGCCGTCTGTACTTGTGCCGTTACTTAGAGAGTCAGATCGGGGGTAGGGGTGATGTTAGAGCGGCGTGGGGCTTATTCAGTGCAGGCAGGAACAATGCACATGTTGATCTTTTTTTTTCTTTCAGTACATGTGCCTTCCCTGTTTATTTATATATCTCTGCCTGTCTGTCTCTCTATTACGCAGTGCTCTGTCTGACTGTGTGTTATGGATCTTAAAAGTAACAGTTATAAGGACAGTTGTTCATGTTAATTGCAGTCTCAATTGTTAAAAAAAATATTTTAAAAGGAGCATCCCACATGAAAATATAACGATCTCATTAACTGACAGTGCATACCATTTTATAAATTTTATGTCCGTTTGAGGTTAAAAGAAAAAAAAAAGTAACACTTTATTCCCAGCGGGGAATCGAACTCAGGTCTGTGAGGCACGGCAAAGCTGCTGCGCTCTGAGAAGCAAGTCTTAGCACGCTACGCCACGGAAACTGTTACATCATTCTTGAACCTTCTGTGAAAGTTTTTATTTGATCTTTGGAACTCAGGCTTTATACATTCTACTAGGGGGCTCCGCCCCCTGCTCGCTTCGCTCGCCAACCCCTGGTGTTGGGAATGACAAAGAGCGTGATGTATCAATGAGATATAGAATAGTGTGACGGTGTAGGATGATGCAAATATAAAGCAAACAATAAAGTGTGGTGGGCACAGTGTAAAGGTTTATTTGAAAATCTCTTTGTACACGCCGTTTAAGTGTAAAAGGTAATTCCAGCTCAGAACTTGTACGGTCAATGAAGATGTTTATTGTTTGTGATCAGAGTCAAGTTTGTCAGAGCTTAGAAAGAGTTGTGTCTCTCCAGGAAGTAATAGAATGACTTCGGTATTTATGTTTTCCACATTAATATTTTTTGGACATAATATAGTGCGTTGTGTTAAAAGGGCATTTGGTCTGATTCCGGACATCGTATCTTTTTTACTAACTGAATCTTTTGAAAGCAATGCCAATTGTCTGCGTATTTTAAGGTGGCACAGAACAATACCTGATCGCATGGCATGTGGAAGAATAGCTAAGCACTGTCTAAAATCTCCTCCACATAAAAGTACCTTTCTTCCAAATCGAATATTATTATTCATAAACGTGTTGTAGAAGTTTATGAATGGTGTTGAGTAAGTGACTGGATGCCATTGTACATTCAGCAATAATTAACATTTTTGCAAGACGGATGTCACGTGCAGTGCTACTGTTAATGTTCATAGTGATACCGATTTGTAGGATCTAATGCAGTTGATAAAGATTTCACTTTCAGGTACATCGCTAGTTAGAAGGATCTGTAGATATTCAGGATATGAATGTAAGGAGGAAGTCTAATTTGACCCTTTTGACAACAACGTGTAAATGTATTACTTGTATTGCCAGTTGTTTCTTCAGGGAAGTGAACTGAATGACAATGATTGCAAATGACATTCATTAATCCGAATGAATTTTCCTGGTGTATGTTTTGCTTGTGCCGTTTGAGAGGCGCGTTGTTGCATGTGTAGTATTTGGGACGTGTTGTTTTGGAGCTGAAATCGATTTGCCTGTGCTGTGTGAGAAGCCCGTTGTAGCCTTCCTTGCCGTTAACGTATGTCTGAGACGGGAGGTGTTTCGTTTTTGAATCCGTGCCTGTTGCGATGCAGCACTTTGATTGATAGATTGCGTCATGTGGATCTAGGATGTAGATTTGTGCATATTTGCGTTGTTGATTTGTTTCAGGGTGCACTGTTCCAATGCGATGCAGTATTTGTGCACATATGCGAAAGCAGTATGGGCCATTGCCTTTTGGTGGCCTGATATTTACTCCGGTAGATGCAAAAGCAAATGAACTATTGTAGGATCCAATGCAGTTCATAAAGTTTTTACTTTTAGGTACATCGTTAGTTATAAGATTTAGTTGAGCTTTGCGTTTTTGGAGCCGAGACATTTTTTCTTCTAGAAATATGGATAAGTAATAAGGAGGATCGCACTCACTGTTAATATGGAGCCTTTTCTGCGGTTGAACGGTTAATAGTGCCTTATTGTAAAGAGATCCACCTATGCTGCATAGTGTGAATTGTGTTTGGTCCCGTTATCCGAGCGGTATCGTTTTGTACCCGTGATCGTGAATTCATGACTTGTTTGTTCTTGAGCGTGAGAAATATGGATAAGTAATAAGGAGGATCGCACTCACTGTTAATATGGAGCCTTTTCTGCGGTTGAACGGTTAATAGTGCCTCATTGTAATGAGATTCAGGGTGCACTGTTCCAATGCGATGCAATATTTGTCCACATATGCGAAAGCAGTATGGTCCATTGCCTTTTGGTGGCCTGATATGTACTCCGGTAGATGCAAAAGCAAATGAACTATTGTAGGATCTAATGCAGTTCATAAAGTTTTTACTTTCAGGGACATCGTTAGTTAGAAGCTTCTTTAGATATTCAGGATATGAATGTAAAGGAGGCAGTGTAATCTGACCTTTTTGACAACAACGTGTAAATTCATTATTTGTATTGCCAGTTGTTTCTTCTGTGAAGTTAAGTGAATGACAATGATTGCAAATGACATTCATTAATCCCAATGAATTTTCCTCAATAGTGGATTCCTTATTGAAGGCGTTTTCAGCATTTGGCGTAAGCGTTTAACAGGTGTGTGGCGTTGATGTCCACGACGGGCATGTTTTGCTTTTTGCGTTTGATTGCCTTTTTGTTGCATGTCCATTATTTGTGACGCGCTATTTTTTTCTTTTTTTTTATTCGCCTCCGCTTTGCGCAAAGTCCGTTTCAGTCTACGCCGTGCATTGTTTGTATCGAGCCTTGTCCGTTTTTGTATGTCGGTCATTTGAGCTTTGTGCTTTTCGCGTCTTGCTTTTTTTTTTTCTGTCAGTTCATTTGCGCGTTGTACACGTCTCCGTTCATTTATTCTGTCTCTTCGCTCCCTTTTTTGTATGTCTGATACGCGAGCTCTTTCGGTTTGAAATAGTGCTTCTTTCGATGCAGCACTTTGACACGCACGCTGAATGCGTCTACGTTCATTGTGTCTGTCCATTTGGGCACGTCTCTGTAACGGTGTCACTTGTGCTTTGCGTTTTTTGATCCGAGACATTTTTTCTCCCGGTGTTTCAGAAGTGCGTTTTATGCGCCGCCGTCTATTTTCTTGTTTCTTTCGTGTTCGTGTGTTTGTTCCCGTTATCCTTTCCGAATCGTTTTGTACCCGTGACCGTGTATTCATGACTTGTTTCTTTCTCAGCATGCGAAATATGGATAAGTAATAAGGAGGATCGCACTCACTGTTAATATGTATCCTTTTCTGCAGTTGAACGGTTAATAGTGCTTTATTGAAAGGACATCCACCTATGCTGACACCTATGCCGACACCTATGCTGCCTAGTGTGAAGGTGTCGACGTTCACTTTAGAATATGTGGCTTTGGGTGTCACTTCTTATGGATGTGTGGGGGGGATTGTTGTTGCGCGAGCGTCTTCTTTCTTTTTGTGGGCTTGTTGAATCCCCCTCTTGGTGTGTGTCCCGTCCCGTCCCGTGCCTGTAGGGTGGGGGGGGGGGGGGGGGGGGGGGGGGGGGGGGGGTGTGGTCGTGCCTTGCTGTTGTGCGCTCGTCTGTTCTTTTTTTTTTGGTGTGTTTAGTTTCGTGTGCAATGTGTTTCGTGCTTTGCCCGCGTTTGACTACTTCTTTATGCGCCTTTTCCTTTTTTCGGTGCTTGTTGCGCCTCATTTCTGTGACTCCTTTTTGTATGTGCTCACTCCTTTTTTCTGTGGTCTTGTCCGCCTCTCGCGGCCCCTCATCCGCCTTTGTCGCCCTCTTTTGTCCGCCTTTCTCCGACTCTCACGGACTCTTTTTGCGCCTGCGCCTCTCGCGGACCCTGATCCGCCTCTCTCGGCTCCTCAGCCGACTCTCGCGGACTCTTTTTGCGCCTGCGCAGTACGTCTTTTTGCAGCTACGGCCCATGGCCGGATGTGCCTGCGTCCATCATCCGGTTTAGCATTCTCGGTTAGTAATATGGATAGTTTATGCCTACAATTTGTAACATTTATTACTAATATATGAAAAAGTTTCTGTTTTAACAATGTGTTTACACAGATTACTGTAGAAACGGAACACACATAAAATGCATGTGTTCCAAATAACGATCTATTATTTCCACTCTAAAACTCCACTTCACTCCCAGATAATCAATCAAGGCACGAGCTGGGAGAAGTTTGTGCACGTTCTAAGTCGGAGGGGGGATGGAAAAGCCGGCTGCTGGCAGCTTGTCTTTATCAGCACATTTAGAGGACAAAAGACGCTGGCGGAGAGGTGTGAACGGATTTAAGAAGCGATTTAAGGTGGGCCGGATCTACGAGTTTTTTTCGTAGGCTCTGGTAATTCTAGTGTTAAAGAACCTAAGTGTCTGCCTAATTTTCAACGTTTATTTAATATATTCACTAATTATATCGAACACCCTAGAACTCTTATTATCGTTGGATGCAGAAAAAGTATCTGATATGGATAAATGGGACTACGTATTCACCACATTGCACAAATTTGGGTTCTGCCCAAACATATGTGCATGGATCAAATTACTCTATATTAGTCCAAAAGCCTCAGTTTGTATTGACATTATTTCAGACTACTTCAAACTAGAATGAAGTACTCGACAAGGATGTCCCCTTTCACCACTGCTCTTTGCAACTGCCATTGAACCATTGGCTGTTTACGTTCAAAATGCATCAGAGATAATGGGTATTTGTGGAGAAGGACTTGAACATAAATTATATGCAGATGATATGGTACTGTAAAGTATACATCTGACCAACAAAATTCTGTACCAGCAGTCCTAAAAGCACTAGCAGATTTTCAAAATATATCTGGACTCAAAATCAGTTTAGATAAACCCAGTGAACTCTCTAGCACACGATATTAGACTGGGCACCTTCCCAATAATTTAAGCAGATCAGTTTAAATATCTAGGAGTAAATATCATAAGTAAATATAAAGCTCTCATTCAACAAAATTTTGCTGTCTACATGGAAAAATTTAAACAAGACGTGAACAGATGGTTCACCTGCCATATCACATTAGCAGGAAGAACCAGCACTGTTAAGATGAACATTTTTCCCAAGCTTTTTTTCCCTATTTCAAACCATCCCCATATACCTTAATAAATCATTTTTTTAAGAAATTAGATTCAGTTATATTCAAAACACCCATGTATCCAAAGGGTGACTTTACAACGAACTAAAGCAGGAGGGGGCATGGCACTACCTAACTTTCAATTTTATTACTGGGCAGCAAATATATAGGCCATAAAGACATGGATATCTACACAAATTGATGAACACAAATAAGCCTGGTCTACAATACAGTTAAATTCTTGCAGTACTTCTTTATATTGCCTGCTCTGTGCCCCAGTAAATATAAATTATCAATACACTAATAATCCAATTGCCCTCCATTCACTCCGAATTTAAAACCAATGCGGGAAGCACTTTTAAGACAGAGAAGCTCTTATCTATTGCACCTTTACATGACAACCACTTAATCCACCCTCTCAGACATGCACGGTATTTAATGTTTGGAAAATGTATAGGATTAACACTAGAATTACCAAAGTTTAAGAAAAAACTAATAATCCCGGCCCACTTTAAATCCCTTCGCACCTCTCCATCAGCGTCTTTTGTCTTGTAAATGTGTCAATAAGCACAAGCAGCAAACAGCCTGCTATCCCATCCCCCCACCAATGCAGAAAGTTCTCTCAGCTCATCTGTTTACCTGCGTGTGAGTTGCCTATAATAATAATAAAAAATTTTATTTATATTGCACTTTATATTTTAGCAATCCCAAAGTGCTACAGAGTAAAAATAGAATAACAAAAACAGAAGAATCTATAAAATACTTTAACAAAATGTCTTTCTAAAAAGATGAGTTTTTAGGTTTCGCTTAAAGGCCTCAGTCGACTGTGGGGCTCTCAGGTAATCAGGGAGGGCATTCCACAGCCTCGGTGCCACTGATGAAAACGCCCTGTCACCCATGCTGCTGAGCTTAGTTCTGGGGACTTGAAGGGTGTTAGTGTTTACAGAGCGGAGGGAGTGTAGGTAAGGAGTTCCTGTAGATAAAGAGGGGCATGTCCATAAATGCACTGATGGGTAAGAAGGGAGACCTTAGACTCTATTCTGAATGAAACAGGGAGCCAGTGAAGGGTTTTCAGGATTGGTGTGATGTGATCATGCTTTCGCACCCTCATCAGGATCCTGGTAGCGCTGTTCTGAATATACTGGAGTCTCTGGAAACTCTTGCCAGGAATCCCGATGAGGAGCGCATTACAGTAATCCAGCCTGGAAGAGACAAAGGCATGGACGAGCTTCTCTGCATCTGCCAGGGTAAGTAATGGGCGGAGTTTGGCGATGTTCTTGAGATGGTAAAAAGATGACTTACAGAGATATTTGATGTGGGTGTCAAAAGTAAGTTGGGAGTCCATTCTAACACCCAAATTAGTAACAGATGTGGAAAGAGGAATATTTTGGCCAGAGAAAGTAATACTGGTGATGGTAGAAGAACGGAGATGATGTGATGTACCAACTAAGATGGCTTCTGCTTTGGATCTATTCAGCTGAAGAAAATTGAGCCTCATCCATGCCTCTGTCTCCTCCAGGCAGGTAGTCAATGTAGATGTTGGCAGAGGAGCAGTAGAGGAGGTGGGAGTAGTCCTGAGATAAAGCTGAGTGTCATCGGCATAGCAATGGAAAGATAAACCATGTCTGCCAATGACAATTCCAAGAGGGAGCATGTAGATGGTAAAAAGGATAGGGCCCAGCACAGAGCCCTGTGGAACACCACAGGTGACGTTGTGGGTGTGGGACTTTGCGCTGCCAAGGTCGACATGTTCAGTTCTGCCAGTCAGGTATGATGTAAACCAATTTAGAACATTTCCTGAGAGTCCAATAGTGTATTGCAGGCGGTGAAGAAGGATGTTATGGTCTATTGTGTCAAAAGCAGCTGTCAGGTCAAGGAGGATAAGTAGTGAAGGAGAACCAGTATCTGCCGTCATCAGAAGATCATTGGTGACCCTGACCAGGGATGTTTTGGTGCTATGGCCAGGGCGAAAACCAGACTGAAACTTTTCAAACAGGTTATTCAGTTTGAGATATCATGAAGTTGTGCTGCAACTATTTTTTCCAGAACTTTAGAGAGAAATGGAAGATTGGAGATGGGCCTATAGTTAGAGAGAACTTCAGGATCCAAGGTGGATTTTTTCAGTAGAGGTCTGATGACAGCAGTTTTTAGTGCAGAAGGAATATGGCCAGCCAGGAGGGACTGATTTATGATCCTGGTGATAAGTGGAGAGATGGCAGAAATGTTGGCCCTCAACAAGGGTGAGGGGAAAGGGTCCAGGGAACTAGTAGACAGTTTCATTTTCCTGATGACATCCTCCACCTCTTCCCGTGTGGCAACAGAGAAAGAGCAAAGAGGCTGGACAGTCTCAGACAATGAGTCAACAGTTGGGAAGGGCAAGATATCCTTGGTAGAGAGGTGTAAACGGATATTATCAACTTTTTGTTTAAAAAAGTTGATATACACGTTGCACCTCTCATCGATGGTCTCAGAATGGGCAGGTGAAGGAGGTTTGAGGAAATGATTTATAGTTGAAAAAAGTTTTTTTTTGCTTCCTGGAGCCATTTCTGATGATGGTGGAATAAAACTTGGACTGTGCAACCTTCAGAGCTTCTGCATACGCCCTCATGTGTTCCCTGTAAGCCTGTTTATGGACAGTGAACCCAGAGGCCTTGAGCCGCCGCTCAAGGACACGCCCAGCCGCCTTCATTTTTCGCAGCCCGCAGGTATACCAAGGTGCTGAGCACGAGAATGAGACGGACCTGGATGTTAAAGGGGCGTGGAAGTCCAGGAGACTGCTCAGGGACTGGTTGTAAAAATCCACGAGGTCAGCAACAGAGAGGGAGCTGATAAAGTCAGAGGAGAGAAATGTAAGGTCCAAGGCCAA
This sequence comes from Erpetoichthys calabaricus, assembly GCF_900747795.2. Lineage (NCBI taxonomy): Eukaryota > Metazoa > Chordata > Cladistia > Polypteriformes > Polypteridae > Erpetoichthys > Erpetoichthys calabaricus. The sequence continues at coordinate 80,817,702 of NC_041399.2, forward strand.
GGCATCCACACTGATATTCTTCAGATTTCTGAAATAGATCTGTCGTTTTGGTTTGATAAGGTGGAGAAAATGGGCAGCTCCATTGACACTACTTTGTGGTCTGAAATACCAAGATCATATCCATATTACTAACCGAGAATGCTAAACCGGATGATGGACGCAGGCACATCCGGCCATGGGCCGTAGCTGCAAAAAGACGTACTGCGCAGGCGCAAGAAAGGGCGGACGGGATACACACCAAGAGGGGGATTTAACAAGCCCCGGAACACAAAAAAAAAAGAACACAAAACCGCCCCACACACCCTACAAGCAACGGACGGGACACACACAAAGAGGGGGGATTCAACAAGCCCCTGGAACACAAAACGAAAGAAGACGCTCGCTCAACAACAATCCTCACCCACACACCCCCCCCCCCAATCAATAAGAAGTGACACCCAAAGCCACATATCTAAAGGAAACGTCCATATTAAACATACGTCATCTCAAAACCTTCACACTAGGCAGCATAGGTGGATCTCATTAAAATAAAGCACTATTAACCGTTCAACTGGAGAAAAGGCTCCATATTAACAGTGAGTACGATCCTACTAAATACTTATCCATATTTCGCACGCTGAGGAACAAACAAGTCATGCATACACGGTCACGGGTACAAAACTCTTCGGATCGGATAACGGAACAAAACACACGAACACGAATGAAACAAAAAGAATACACGGCGGCGCATACAATGCGCTTCGGAAAATACGTGAGAAAAAATGTCTCGGAACAAAAAACGCAAAGCTCAAGTAACCCCGTTACAGAGACGTGCCCAAATGAACAGACACATTGAACGTAGATGCATACAGCGCGCGTCTCAAAGTGCTGCATCAAAACAAGCACGATTTCAAAAGAAAGAGCTTGCGTCTGACATACAAAAAAGGGAGCAAAGCAACGCGCATATGACCGGCCAGAAAACAAGCAAGCAGGACTCAAAAAGCAGAAAGCTCAACTGACCGACATACAAAAACGGACAAGGCACGATACAAACAATGCACGACGTAGAGTGAAACGGACTTTGCGCAAAGCGGAGGCGGATCAATTAAAACTCAAAAATAGCGCGTCACAAATAATGGACATGCAACAACGCGGCACTCAAACACCACAAGCAAAACATGCCCGTCGCAGACATCAACACCAGACGTCTGCTAAACTCTTACGCCAGTTGGCTGACAACGCTTTCAATAATGAGTCCACTATTGAGGAAAATTCATTGGGATTAATGAATGTCATTTGCAATCATTGTCATTCACTTAACTTCACAGAAGAAACAACTGGCAATACAAATAATGAATTTACACGTTGTTGTCAAAAGGGGCAGATTAGACTGCCTCCTTTACATTCATATCCTGAATATCTACAGAAGCTTCTAACTAAGGATGTGCCTGAAAGTAAAAACTTTATGAACTACATTAGATCCTACAATAGTTCATTTGCTTTTGCAACTACCAGAGAACATAACAGGACACCAAAAGGCAATGGCCCATACTGCTTTCGCATATGTGGTTAACACAACGCACTATATTATGTCCAAAAAATATTAATGTTAATCACATTATTAACCAGGTCATTTCATTACTTCCTGGAGAGACACGGCTCTTTCTAAGCTCTGACAAAGTTGACTCTGATGACGACAATGAACATCTGAATTTCCCATTAGAATATTTGAACACTATTAACCCGGATGGATGACCACAACACAACCTTACCCTTAAAAACGGAACAATAATCATGCTATTAAGAAACCTTAACACTAAACAGGGTTTATGCAATGGCACACGGTTAGTCGTCAACACCATAACACACGATGTTATTCAAGCAACAGTTCTTTCAGATTCACATGCTAACAATACTGTTCTCATTCTTGGAATTGACCTTACGAGTTCTGACCTAGAATTACCTTTTACATTGAAACACCGACAGTTCCCCATTAAACCTGCATTTGCCATGACCAGCAACAAATCACAAGAACAAACCATGGACAAGGTTGACATCTACCTCTCTGAACCCGTTTTTGGACATCCACAACTTTATTTTGCCTTCTCATGTGTTCGACGTTCATCTCACATTAAAGTTAAAATTAAAAATGATCCATGCCAAGGAAAACTCATTCAAAGACAAGACACCATCTTTACTACTAATGTTGTATACAGAGAAATATTCCAATAAAACATTACTCTATGCCAAACACTCTATTTTGTATTTATATAGGCATCATCCAAACCTGCACACTATTCTATATCTAATTCATACATCTCACTCTTTGTCATGCCCCAACGCCAGGGGTTGGCGAGCGAAGCGAGCAGGGGGCAGAGCCCCCTAGTACCTGTAGATTTCTGATTAGGGCACAGTTTGAAATGACCAAGTCAAGAGTGTGACCCCTAGAATGTGTGGGAACATCAACATGTTGTTGTAGGTTGAGAGAATCTAGCAGCTCAAGGAAATCAACAGTGAGATAACCTGTGGGATTGTCAACATGAATATTTATATCTCCTAAGATTACGATGTTGGCAGAAGTAGCACAGAGTGTTGTGAGAAGATCAGTCATTTCCAGAATAAAGGCAGAGTTAGGTTTTGGAGGTTGATAGATAAGGAGAACAGTCATGGGAAACGGGGGCTTACATTTAAATGCAAGGCACTCGCAAGAAGAAATTGCAGGTATCGACAACCCCAGGTCCTGACGGTGGATAACAGCTAGTCCACCACCACGCCCAGTGCTGCGAGCTGCCTCCAAGTAACTGTAGCCAAGGGGACAGGCTTCATTTAAGGCAGAATAAACCTCTAACTGGTGCCAGGTTTCTGTCAGACACATGAAGTCAAGTCCTTTCTCCCTGATGTGTTCTTCAATCAGTGTGGATTTATTGCTGATGGATTGAGAATTAAATAGTTCAAATTTAACCAATGACTGTGAAGTAAATCTCTGTATAGGACGCAAAACATTAAAATCCACTCCACGCAGCTTAGAAACCACTCCACAAAATAAATCCAGCCGGGGATGTGAAGACCTCGCGATATTTCTGTCAGTGGCTCGGGGGTATCCCATGCTAGAGTGCAGAGATCTCACGATACTTCCAGTGTTGATAGTAATTGGAGCGACTGTGCTCTGATGACGTGTCAAACGTGCGACAGATGACCAGAAAGATTGAATGTTGGTAGCAGAGCACTTTAGCTGGTTATGGAAGATGAACTTTCGACTGGAGCCTCTGTGAATGTAACGAGGACGGCGAAGAATTCCCAGTTCTTTAATGATGGAGATGTTAATTTCAGGAGTGGTTGCGGGATTAAGTTGGCGGAGTTGTGAGTTGGAATAACTGAACGCCATTCAGACTGAAGAGGTAGGGAGGAATGCTATCCAGACAGCGCCGTAAAATCTAAAGCAGTATATCCGGGCAACAGGTGAGTAGACAACAAAAAGCTTAACTTAATATAACTTAATAAAATCCATAAAGTCCACAGCAAACGGTAGAACAGTATATCCAGGCAGCAAGTGAGTAGGCAACAAAACCTTGATAAACACTTGATAAAATCCGTAAAATTCACGGCAGACGATAAAACAGTACAAGAAAGCTTTCAGAAAAAATACAAAACTTTCTAATGAAAACTAAAAGAAAAACAGTAAATTAATAATATTAGTAAAATATAAATAATAGTAAAAACATTAAACTCAAACTCAGAGTCAGAGGGAGAAGCGGCGAACAATCAACGCCAGCGTCCTCTCACCTCTGCTGCCCTGCGTGTCTCATACAATCAGGATACAATTCCTCATCAGGATTCTTGCAGCACTATTTTGAATTTGTTGCAGCTTTTGAAGGCTCTTGTTGGGTATCCCAATGACGAGTGCATTACAATAGTCCAGTCTGCCTAGAGTTGTATATGGTAAATAATATATCGTTATTTGGAATACAGTAATCCCTCCTCCATCGCGGGGGTTGCGTTCCAGAGCCACCCGCGAAATAAGAAAATCCGCGAAGTAGAAACCATATGTTTATATGGTTATTTTTATATTGTCATGCTTGGGTCACAGATTTGCGCAGAAACACAGGAGGTTGTAGAGAGACAGGAACGTTATTCAAACACTGCAAACAAACATTTGTCTCTTTTTCAAAAGTTTAAACTGTGCTCCATGACAAGACAGAGATGACAGTTCTGTCTCACAATTAAAAGAATGCAAACATATCTTCCTCTTCAAAGGAGCAAACAAATCAATAGGGCTGTTCGGCTTTTTAAGTATGCGAAGCACCGCGGCACAAAGCTGTTGAAGGTGGCAGCTCACACCCCCTCCGTCAGGAGCAGACAGAGAGAGAGAGAGAGACAGATAAAAAAATCAATACGTGCCCTTCGTGCTTTTAAGTATGCGAAGCACCGGGCAGCATGTCGCTTCACGAAGCAGCTGCACAGAAGGTAGCCAACGTGAAGATAATCTTTCAGCATTTTTAGACGAGCGTCCGTATCGTCTAGGTGTGCGAACAGCCCCCCTGCTCAATCCCCCTACGTCAGGATCAGAAAAAGTCAGCGCAAGAGAGAGAGAGAGAGAGAGAGAGAAAAGTAAGCTGGGTAGCTTCTCAGCCATCTGCCAATAGCGTCCCTTGTATGAAATCAACTGGGCAAACCAACTTAGGAAGCATGTACCAGAAATTAAAAGACCCATTGTCCGCAGAAACCCGCGAAGCAGCGAAAAATCCGCGATATATATTTAAATATGCTTACATATAAAATCCGCAATGGAGTGAAGCCGCAAAAGGCGAAGCGCGATATAGCGAGGGATCACTGTACATGCATTTCATGTGTGTTCCATGTCTACAACAATCTATGTAAACACATTGTTAAAACAGAAACATTTTTCATGTTTTAGTAATAATTGACAAAATGTAGACATGAACTGTGTAATATGTGAAGCCTGAAGTCCAAATATCAAATAAACACTTTCACAAAAGGTAACTGCAGAAAAAGAACTCGCGTTAGGGTGCGACATGACATTGACACACCCTTAATACAACTGCTTTGGTTTAGCAGCGGTAAGAACTGATGACTGGTAATCAAAAGGTCGCCGGTTTGATCCCAGAAACTTCCGTTTTGAGAAGTGAGCTGCACTTATTCTTTTTGATATTTGGACTTCAGGCTTCACACATTATTATACACTTGTGAATGTTAACTAGAGAGGATACTTGGAAATGTCCCCAGCTTATAGTTCTTGTGTGCCTTATTCATGATGGTAGGGAAATCAGACAATTCCCCTAAATGATTTCATTTCCATTTGTTCTGTTATTTAACTAAAAGGAAGTCTAAACATTATACAGTTTTCCACTAAAAAAAAAACATAATAAGGGAAGGGCAAATTGAAGTTTTTTTGGAAAAATGCAAAAGTATTTAAAATGAAATGTCTGACAATGTTGAAAAATGCATTTCTCTATCACCCTACCCCTCCATGGAATGATGCATAAAACATACATTTGAAAAAGACACACTTGTGCATTCAACAGATATATAAACTCAGTTATAAAGTGTCAACTAACCCATTTTTTTAAACCAGTAAGGCCACTTTCCACCATGCTGGCTAATGTGCGAAATGATTACTTCATCCTCTCTGTCAGCTGTAAGGCAAAAAAAAAAAAAAAATGAAGAGCAAGGTTTAAAATTGTAATAATTTACACATATAAATGTCTTGCATATTCTTAAAAATTCTATAATAGGCTCCTTATTTTATGAAGTATGCATAAGATTTAAAGTTGGAAAAATTAACTTTAAATGGAGGTTAAGAAGCCATAAAACAGTTAAATCTATACTTCAAATCTACAATTAATGTGTAGAAAGATGGAGCACCATGGGAGGTTTAGAATTTCTACCATGGCACACACTGTGGAGTTTGCAAGTTTCTCTGTTTCTAAAAGGGTTTTCAACTAGTACCCACTTTCTTTTTAAGCCACAAAGACAGGCATGTAAGGCTAAATGCAGCTCTAAATTGTCTTTGCTTGTGTTTGTCTGAATCAAATGCTGGTAACTTGTTAAAAAAAAGTCCAGCTAATGAACAATTTAACAATTATTGTTCAATATCTACCTAAACTCAAATGAGGAAACAAGACAATTATTTACTTTAAACATCTGAACTACTCAAAGGGTTTTCAACTAGTACCCACTTTCTTTTTAAGCCACAAAGACAGGCATGTAAGGCTAAATGCAGCTCTAAATTGTCTTTGCTTGTGTTTGTCTGAATCAAATGCTGGTAACTTGTTAAAAAAAAGTCCAGCTAATGAACAATTTAACAATTATTGTTCAATATCTACCTAAACTCAAATGAGGAAACAAGACAATTATTTACTTTAAACATCTGAACTACTCAGATGAGGCTACTGCTTTTTGAGCATTTCATTAATTAATAAATAATTGAATGGTGTCAATTAAAGTGCAGCAAATGCAAGAACTGAAATGAGCCAAAAACAAAGTCAGGATTTTTTAAATTCATATGGCTTGGATATTAAAATATAAACAATGGATTGCTGTATATTAAGCCAAACTATTACTGTAACGTCCTTAGACTTTAAAAATAGAGGCATTAAAAGAGATTTAGTTCTAACAGCATCTACACCAGGCATTACATAACTCAGTGTATCATGGAACATCGTAACTAATCATTTAACACTAGAACTGCCACACATTTTTTCAGTACTAAACCACTGAATGTGGCATCTAACTCCTTTTGTTCTCATTAATGGCCCACCAGCTCAGCATCCTGATAAGGCAAAAGTCACAGACTGCCTAATACATGTTGTGCTAACTTAAAAATAATTTCTTGGCACAGAGCAGTAAAGCAAAAAACTTCTTCAGTATTTATTAGTTAAAAGCAAAACCTCACATTTCATTGACCTGGACAAATACATGAAGTAAAATACTTTTTCATATTCACACTTTAGATATTTTTCTTTTTGTTTTATTGTGTGTGCATTCTACAGTTCTGTACTGATTCGTTCTACTAGGAGTGAGAACAACTAGAAGGGAGGCTGTGCCATGAGTAACTTCCAAAATTGCTCTGCATTTCAGTATTTAATTGTAAAAAGCAATAAAACACATAAAATTATACTAAAAACAATATTTTTATATAAAATAAGTAGTTTATAAAATAACATCATAGTTACATACTTCACGGATTATGTAGGTAAATGGCATGATGGACTGAATGTAATACAGGCCACATCACCAGTCTGCTATCACTTCTCACACACCAAAAATGTGTGCACTTTTTTCACTTTTATTTTGCTGCGTGTGTGTGTGCCTCTGTACATTGTCAGTGTTCATCTGTTTTTTGTCTTTTGGGCATTTAGCTTATTTGCCAAGAAACACTGGTGCCTGAAGTTGAATAAAATAACAGTTGGTACTCTGTTGTGTTGGCTTCTTTAACCTTCTCCTTACTATGTAATGGGTGTTGAATCTGAGCGAATAGTAATATATACGTAAACTACTTCTAGTACTGGCAGTGGGAGAAGGGGGCGTCCCCTTTGAAGGTTCAGGCATATGCTGATATATTCATAAACATTTTGGAGAGAACTTCCCTTGGAAATACAAAATCTCACTTAAAATGAAACGTCTATTATGACAAGTGCCTCTAAGTTTCAGTACTCTAAAGTACAGGATCAGAAGTGCCCACTTCAAGCACTATGGAAAGTGATTTGAAAAAATTGTTAGCAGTGACTTTTCTCACATTGCTTGGGAAATGTTCATAGATGCAAGACATGCACACTGATGAAATTATTAAAGATTTAAAAGTACAACCCCAATTCCAAAAAAGTTGGGATGCTGTTAAAGTAAATAAAAACAATGCAATGATTTGCAAATCTCATAAATAAAAATTTTATTCTTAATAGAACAAAGAAAACATATCAAATGTTGAAATTGACACTTGAAAATTATCTAATTTTTCTTAAAATAGTAAAGAGTGTTTCTGCAGTTTTTTGTAGATTTGTGAACCTCTGCCCTTCTTTACTTCTGAGAGACTGCCTTTCTGAGATGCTTTTTACATCGAGTCATGTTGCTGACCTAATACCAAATAACCTAATTAGTTGCAAAATGTTCCTTAAGCTGTTTCTTTTTAGCATCAAGTACTTCTCCAACTTTGTTGCCCTAGTATCAATGTTTTTGAGATGTGTTGCTACCATCAAATTAAAAATTATTCTTTTCCTAAAATGGTACACTTTCTCAGTTTAAACGTTTGAAATGTTTTCTGTGTTCCACTGTTAATAAAATATGGGTTTATGAAATTTGCAAATCATTGCATTTTGTTTTGATTTACATTTAACATAGCATCCCAACGTTTTTGGAATTGGGGTTGTACAACCACAGCAATTGGCTTGAGTCTTTGAGCTTCTAGCATTAACTCATCTTAATCCACACAAGAGAAAAGGCTGATCTGGATATATTTTTAGAATTGTAACATAAATAGTCACACCTTTATCTAAACCCACTATTGTGTGCCTCCCACACCATATGCATATCATAGTTCTAATAAACTTGCTCTAAATACCTCAGAATTACAAAAACAGAAAACATGATATCAATTAAAATAATCAAAATTATACAATTAGCTGCAACCAGATTTAGTAATGCAAGTTTATTATCAATTTTGAAATTTCCTCTGTTAAACAGTGAGAGAGATTAAGATAAACCATAAAACATCACAAAATGTATTGTATTACCTTCAAGAATGTAAAGCAGTATTACATTCTTCTTCTCATTCAATTCATTGGGTGTTCGAACCTATCCCAGGAACACCATTCACAAAATAAAACCAATTCAGGATACAGAATCAGTCCATCACAGAGCCCTCTCACACATTCATTTATGTTCACACTAGGCAAGTTTAGAATAATTAACCTAATCCAAAAGGCTTTGGGAAAAGCAGGATAACAACTGGAGGACCCAAAGGAAAACCCCACACAGTCACAGGGAGAATGTGCAAACTCCTCATAGAAGTATAGAGTTCAATCCCAAAACATTATATCACTGTACCACTAAGGTGTGCTTTCAGCAGTAAAAACTGTAGCAGACATTTCTTCTTTTCATATAATGTCATTGCTAATTACAGCTTTACATTAAATATTTGTTTTTTCATAAAAGCTTTTCATATGCCTTCTAGAGCTAGAGCAGATGCTAAAATACTAATAAGTGTGTACTTACAATGGAAAATTACTTTTAATTCGACCAACAACTTTTTTGATCCTGTGTGACTTGAAGCTGGCAGTTTTTGCATTGCTTCGCCTTTCTTGTTCAAAATCTCAATTCTCATTGCACCTATACAAAATGCAAAATAGAAAATATAAAGAAAGCAACTGCTGCAATCCAAAACTTAAGCCAGAACTGTGCATTAAAATCTTAAGGTCAGTTTTCAGAACAATAAAATACAATATTTTGTTTTGACATATTCATGAATTTAACAGTTCAAAATCACTTAATTTTTGACCTGTTTATTCATCAGCATCATATACACCCTATTAAAGACAACATAAAAAGTACTCGAGATGTACAATTAAAACTTTTCATAAACGAAACATTTACATTTCAAATTTGCTCAGATACAAATGTGAATGTGGCTGAAAAAAAACTGAAGTAGCTTAGTAAAAATGTTCTTTGTTTTAATTCTCTAAATTACAAAATTTTGTCTTGCCGAAAAAATTTAATAATGTAATGATAAAATAAAATTAATTATGCAAGGATAAAAATAATGTACTCTACTCTTTGAAATCAGGCAAAAAAGACTTAAGAATAATTTATGTATAAAGTCAAAATTTCATAATCAATGCAATTCTACTGACAGTAATGGAGGCATAATTTAAATTCAACCCTAGATATGTATACATGCCAGCTAAAGGTTTGACATTAACACTAGAATTACCAGAGCCTACGAAAAAAACTCGTAGATCTGGCCCACCTTAAATCCATTCACACCTCTCCGCCAGCGCCTTTTTTGTCATCTAAATGTGCTGATAAAGACAAGCTGCCAGCTGACGGCTATTCCATCCCCCCTCCGACTGAGAATGTGCACAAACTTCTCCCAGCTCATGCCTTGATTATCTGGGAGTGAAGTGGAGTTTTAGAGTGGAAATAAAAGCTCATTATTTGGAACACACTCATTTCATGTGTGTTCCGTTTCTACAGTAATCTGTGTAAACACATTGTTAAAACAAAAACTTTTTCATATATTAGTAATAAATGTTACAAAATGTAGGCATAAACTATAGAATGTATAAAGCCTGAGTTCCAAAGATCAAATAAAAACTTTCACAGAAGGTTCAAGAATGATGTAATAGTTTCCATGGCGTAGCGTGCTAAGATTTGCTTCTCAGAGCGCAGCAGCTTTGCCGTGCCTCACAGACCTGAGTTCGATTCCCCGCTGGGAATAAAGTGTTACTTTTTTTTTCTTTCTTTTTAACCTCAAACGGACATAAATTGGTATGCACTGTCAGTTAATGAGATCGTTATATTTTCATGTGGGATGCTCCTTTTAAAATATTTTTTTTTAACAATTGAGACTGCAATTAACATGAACAGCTGTCCTTATAATTGTAATTTTTAAGATCCATAACACACAGACAGACAGAGCACTGCGTAATAGAGACAGACAGGCAGAGAAGTCACTAGATAAATAAACAGGGAAGACACATGTACTGAAAGAAAAAAAAGATCAACATGTGCGTTGATCCTGCTGCACTGAATAAGCTCACGTGCTCTAACATCACCCCTCCCCCCAATCTGACTCTCTAAGTAACAGCACAAGTACAGACGCAAACCAAGTGTAATCAAAAGTCTTCGGTTCGATCCCCACTCACTCCTATATTTGCCGTTTTCAGTAGTAAGCTGCTCTTTTTGTTAATATTATACAGTACACACATGCACATGCTCCGCGTACGACTTTATTTTTTTACCTTTTATTTTTCTCTTTATTATTTTTTATTGATCACTCCTATCACTTTCTTTTATGTGGATTCGTTCCCTGGACACTTTTACTTTTATAATGTGGACATGGATTTTTACACGCCGAGACTGATCTATTCAAGTAGTCAACTTCAAGTGCTGAGAAGAAATGCCAGTGTCGGTGTGGTTCCCTATGTACCCGCCGAGGTAAGAAGGCGGTATCGTGGCAGCAGAGCCGGCACTAAGCTAAAAATGAAGCGGCTTGCGAGAAAGTGGCATTTTAAGCCTTCGGTGCCTTCTGTGATCCTGGGAAATGTGAACTCAATATCAAATAAGATCGACGAACTGACTGCGCTGGTGAAAAATGTCAGAACCTACAGAGAATGCAGTTTGTTGTGCTTTTGCGAAAACGTGGCTAACTACTACCAACCCAGATGCTAATGTGGAGCTACCCGGGTTAAGCACTGTTAGAGCGGACAGAGACGCAAGTACCTGCTGGAAGCACAAAGGAGGAGGACTCGCTCTCTATGCTGTAGGGACATCGAACTGTTGGCCATAAGTTTGCATCCCTATTACTTGCCCAGAGAGTTTGGACATGTCATTGTTATTGTTTACATCCCTCCTCGGGCTGACATGGAGATAGCAAGTGACATCATCCATTCTGCTGTTGCCAAGTTACAAACGCAGCACCCTGAGGCGATTGTGCTAATCGCTGGAGATTTTAACCATGTGACGCTGGACAAAACATTACCTGCCTTCTCCCAGTATGTGGACTGTAACACCTGGGGAAATAAGACTATTGACTTACTGTATGCAAACGTTAAAGACACATACAGCGCCACCCCGCTGCCTGCACTTGGGAAAGCAGATCATAACCTGGTTCTGCTTCAGCCTCACTACAAAGCAAGAGTGAGGGAGCTACCTACAACCACACGCTCATTCAGGAAGTGGTCCCCTGAGGCAGAGCAGGCACTAAGAGACTGCTTTGGAACTACAGACTGGGATATCCTGCAGGGATCACATAGTGAGAACATTGAGGAGGTTGTTGACTGCACTACTGACTACATCAACTTCTGTATGGACACTGTAGTTCCAGTAAGAACAGTACGCTGCTATGCTAACAACAAGCCATGGATTATAAGTGACATCAAGGTCCTTTTGAATCAGAAGAAAAGGGCTTTTAAAGTCGGTGATCAGCATGAGCTCAAGCACGTGCAGAAGGAACTCAGAGTCCAGCTCAGGGTGGCGAAGGAGCAGTATAGAAGAAAGCTGGAGCAGAAGTTGCAGAATAACAGCATGAAGGAAGTGTGGGATGGGATGAAGATCATCACTGGCTGCAGCTCGAAGCGGGGTGCCACCATCGAGAGAGACGTGAAGAGAGCAAACCAAATGAACAAATTCTTTAACAGGTTAACCACCCTAATCCACTCTCACCTCGAAGTACTACACCCTCCACTCATCCTTCTGCTGATACCAGCATAGGAGAGACATCCCCACCCACAATTACAGCAGCGCAGGTGAGCAAAGAGCTGAGGAGACTTCATGCCAGCAAAGCAGCAGGTCCAGAAGGAGTATCGCCATAACTGCTGAAGGTCTGTGCGCTGGAACTGGGGAGTCCTCTACAGCGTATCTTCAACCTGAGCCTGGAACAGGGGAGAGTCCCGAGGCTTTGGAAAACATCTTGCATCACCCCAGTCCCAAAGGAATCACGTCCTAGTGAGCTGAATGACTTCCGGCCAGTCACTCTGACGTCACATGTGATGAAGATCATGGAGCGGCTGCTGCTTCACCACCTGAGGCCACAGGTAAGCCACGCCCTCGACCCTCTGCAGTTCGCATACCAGGAGAAGGTGGGAGCAGAGGATGCCATCATCTATATGCTACACCGATCACTCTCCCACTTGGACAGAGGCAATGTTGCTGTAAGAATTATGTTTCTAGACTTCTCTGGCGCCTTCAACACCATCCAACTTCTGCTCCTTAGGGACAAGCTGACAGAGATGGGAGTAGGTTCATACCTAATGGCATGGATCATGGACTATCTTACAAACAGACCTCAGTACGTACGTCTCGGGAACTGCACGTCTGACATTGTGGTCAGCAACACAGGAGCGCCGCAGGGGACTGTACTTTCTCCGGTCCTGTTCAGCCTATATACATCGGACTTCCAATACAACTCGGAGTCCTGCCACGTGCAAAAGTTAGCTGACGACACTGCTATCGTGGGCTGCATTAGAAGTGGGCAGGAGGAAAAGTATAGGAACCTCATCAAGGACTTTGTTAAATGGTGCGACTCAAACCATCTACACCTGAACACCTGTAAAACCAAGGAGCTGGTGGTGGATTTTAGGAGGCCCAGGCCCCTCCTGGACCCCGTGATCATCAGAGGTGTCTGTGTGCAGAGGGTGCAGACCTATAAATACCTGGGAGTGCAGATGCATGATAAATTGGACTGGACTGCCAATACTGATGCTCTGTGCAAGAGAGGACAGAGCCGGCTATACTTCCTTAGAAGACTGGCGTCCTTCAACATCTGCAATGAGATGCTGCAGATGTTCTATCAGACGGTTGTGGCGAGTGCCCTTTTCTACGCAGTGGTGTGCTGGGGAGGCAGTATAAAAAAAAAGGACGCCTCATGCCAGGACAAACTGGTGAGGAAGGCAGGCTCTATTGTAGGCATGGAGTTGGACAGTTTGACATCCGTGGCAGAGCGACGGGCACTCAGCAGGCTCCTATCAATTATGGAGAATCCACTGCATCCACTAAACAGTGTCATCTCCAGACAGAGGAGCAGCTTCAGCGACAGACTGTTGTCACTGTCCTGCTCCACTGACAGACTGAGGAGATCGTTCCTCCCCCAAACTATGCGACTCTTCAATTCCACCCGGGGGGCGGGGGGGAAAGGGGTAAACGTTAACATTATTCAAAGTTATTGTCTGTTTTTACCTACATTTTTATTAAATTTTAATATTGTTTTTTTGTATCAGTATGCTGCTGCTGGAGTATATGAATTTCTCCTTGGGATTAATAAAGTGTCTATCTATCTATCTATCTATCTATCTACTTCATCAATTATAAATTTATGATTTATTATTTTACTATTTCCGACTTGAGACATACAAGAATGACATCACAGAAGTGTTAAAATCTCACCAAACCTGAACTGTAGTTATTGTACCTTGTGTATAGAGTATGTTGCATGTTTTCTTGTATACATGTAGATTTACCCTCACTGCTTAAATATACTGAACAATACTGACTAATCACTAAGTAATTTTTCATGCTACCCAAATAAGTACTATTTCCCAATAAACGTATCCAAGAAAAAATTGGTTTTAGAAAGCAGATGGGATTTTGATAAATCCTTATTTTTTATAATTCTAACAATAATTCTTACAGTACAAGGTTCATGACTACTGTACTTTTTGTCACACACAAACATAAAAATATATAATCAGGGATCCTTTTGTGCTATCTAACATAGTGAATATTTTAATTTAAAGACAATATACAGGTGCTGGTCATAAAATTAGAATATCATGACAAAGTTGATTTATTTCAGTAATTCCATTCAAAAAGTGAAACTTGTATATTAGATTCATTCATTACACACAGACTGATGTATTTCAAATGTTTATTTCTTTTAATGTTGATGATTATAACTGACAACTAATGAAAGTCCCTAATTCAGTATCTCGGAAAATTAGAATATCAATTGAGACCAATGCAAAAAAAGGATTTTTAGCAAATGTTGGCCAACTGAAAGGTATGAACATGAAAAGTATGAGCATGTACAGCACTCAATATTTAGTTGGGGCTCCTTTGGCCTGGATTACTGTAGCAATGCGGCATGGCATGGAGTCGATCAGTCTGTGGCACTGCACAGGTGTTATGAGAGCCCATGTTGCTCTGATAGTGGCCTTCAGCTCTTCTGAATTGTTGGGTCTGGCGTATTGCATCTTCCTCTTCATAATACCCCATAGATTTTCTATGGGGTTAAGGTCAGGCGAGTTTGCTGGCCAATCAAGAACAGGGATACCATGGTCCTTAAACCAGGTACTGGTAGCTTTGGCACTGTGTGCAGGTGCCAGGTCCTGTTGGAAAATGAAATCTGCATCTCCATAAAGTTCGTCAGCAGCAGGAAGCATGAAGTGCTCTAAAACTTCCTGGTAGACGGCTGCGTTGACCTTGGACCTCAGAAAACACAATGGACCAACACCAGCAGATGGCATGGCACCCCAAACCATCACTGACTGTGGAAACTTTACAGTGGACCTCAAGCAACGTGGATTCTGTGCCTCTCCTCTCTTCCTCCAGACTCTGGGACCTTGATTTCCAAAGGAAATACAAAATTTACTTTCATAAGAGAACATAACTTTGGACCACTCAGCAGCAGTCCAGTCCTTTTTGTCTTTAGCCCAGGCGAGACGCTTCTGACGCTGTCTCTTGTTCAAGAGTGGCTTGACACAAGGAATGCGACAACTGAAACCCATGTCTTGCATACGTCTGTGCGTGGTAGTGGTTCTTGAAGCACTGACTCCAGCTGCAGTCCACTCTTAGTGAATCTCCCCCACATTTTTGAATGGCTTTTGTTTCACAATCCTCTCCAGGGTGCGGTTATCCCTATTGCTTGTACACTTTTTTTCTACCACATCTTGTCCTTCCCTTCGCCTCTCTATTAATGTGCTTGGACACAGAGCTCTGTGAACAGCCAGCCTCTTCAGCAATGACCTTTTGTGTCTTGCCCTCCTTGTGCAAGGTGTCAATGGTCGACTTTTGGACAACTGTCAAGTCAGCAGTCTTCCCCATGATTGTGTAGCCTACAGAACTAGACTGAGAGACCATTTAAAGGCTTTTGCAGGTGTTTTGAGTTAATTAGCTGATTAGAGTGTGGCACTAGGTGTCTTCAATATTGAACCTTTTCACAATATTCTAATTTTCGATTTTCATTAGTTGTCAGTTATAATCATCAAAGTTAAAATAAATAAACATTTGAAATACATCAGTCTGTGTATAATGAATGAATCTAATATACAAGTCTCACTTTTTGAATGGAATTACTGAAAAAAATCAACTTTGTCATGATATTCTAATTTTATTACCAGCACCTGTATAAGGAAAATTGGTAAGTTTACAGGTTTTGTTTTCATGTTTGGACAAACTGCTCCTTGAGATCCAATTTAAAACACAAGAAGGCGCAATTTATTTTTAAATTTATTTACTTTCAAATTTAAAAAATGTACAAAATAATTAAAACACTGTAGAAAACAATGGCAAATTATTATATACCATGAGTGAAAAACACTGAACTTATCTTTTAACTAGTCTACAGGTGTTTTTGCAAAGTTAATTGATTTTCTTTATTTGAAAAACTTCCAAACAGTAGATGTAATGTTTGAGTTTTGTTTGACGTGTGATGTACCTAAAGTGCAACTGGGAAAAAATTAAAAATGGCGTAAACAACAAGTGATGTGTGAGCTGCATATACATGCAACGCCAATATAAAGTACTCCACCCATTGGAAGTTATCACATTTTATTTTTATACAATATTGAATTCACATTGGACTTAATTACCCTTTTTGACACTGATCAGCCAAAAAAGACTTTTTAATGTCAAAATGAAAACAGGTCTCTGCAAAGTGGTCTGAATTAACACTAAATATAAAATAAAGTAATTATCGCATTATAGCATTAAGCATTAAGTTAATATGGCACACCTATATTATCATTGCTGCAGCCAATTGGTTTTTGAAATCACAAAATTAGTTAAATGGAGATCAATTGTGTGAAGTCAAGGGATTTCAATTGATTGTAGTATAAATGCACCAGTATCTGGAAGTACCAACTTCTGTTGAATTATAATTGCCTAATCTACACCATCAAGACAAAAAGAACACACCAAGCAACTCTGTGAAAAGGTAGCTGAAAAGCACAAATCAGGGGACGAATACAAAAAATATCCGAATTACTGAATATCCATTGGATTGTAATTTAATCAATCAGTAAGAAATGGAAAAACTAATATAGGCCTGTAAATCTGCCTACAGTAGGCTTTATATGAGAGCATTGGAGACTCCGTAGTTGGCTGGAAGAAGGTTCTACAGTATGAAGGGACCAAAATGGAGCTTTCTGGTGTAAGTGAAACACTGTACATTGCTAAAAACATAGTATAACCACTGAGAAGAGTGGAGGTTGCAGTATTATACTGTGGGGGTTCTTCTCTGCAGCTGTCCCTGGAAGTCTTGTGACGGTAGAGAGTAAAATTAATGCAGCAAAATAAGGGGAAATCATGCAGTCTGTAAGAAACCTGTGCCTAAGGGAGAAGATTTGTTTCTCAGCAAGACAGCAACCCCAAGCATAAACAATGTTAATGTCTTACAGTGGCTGAACTGGAGTCCAGATCTAAATCGGAAACATAATTTTCAGCAGGACTTGAAAAGAGTTGTTCAGTTTACAATCTCCATGTAACCTGTTAGAGCTTGAATAATTTAACAAAGAAGAATGGGAAAAAAATTCAGTGTCCCAATGTGTACAACCAACTAAGCCTATCCACACAGACTTAAGGCTGCAACTGCTGAAATTATCAACATTTTTATTGCACATTTTCATACAAGGAATATAGCTCATGGTGCTATACAAGATCAAAAGGAGATCTACTAAATAGTACTTGAAGAGGGAGCTAGGGACGAATACTCATACTAAAGAGATGTAAAAAGGAAATATTCTGCTTTCAAAATTGAACACGGCAGCTCTATTGGAAATACATTTTGTACCCTGAATAACCAGTATGAACATAAAGATCTTACACAAGGAAATTTGACAGGTACATGAATGCTATGTACAGTTGTGCTTGAAAGTTTGTGAACCCTTTAGAATTTTCTACATTTCTACATAAATATGACCTAAAACATCATCAGATTTTCACTCAAGTCCTAAAAGTAGATAAAGAGAAACCAGTTAAACAAATGAGACAAAATATTATACTTGGTCATTAATTTATTAAGGAAAATTATCGAATATTAGATATTTGTGAGTGGCAAAATCTCAAAATCTGATGATGTTTTAGGTCATGGGGAGGCAGCATTAAGAAGAAAGACGCCTCACGCCTGGACAAACTGGTGAGGAAGGCAGGCTCTATTGTTGGCATGGAGCTGGACAGTTTAACATCTGTGGCAGAGCGACGGGCGCTCAGCAGGCTCCTATCAATTATGGAGAATCCACTGCATCCACTAAATAGTATCATCTCAAGACAGATGAGCAGCTTTAGTGACAGACTGCTGTCACTGTCCTGCTCCACTGACAGATTGAGGAGATCGTTCCTCCACCAAACTATGCGACTCTTCAATTCCACCCGGGGGGGGGGTAAACGTTAACATTTAACATTATACAAAGTTTTTGTCTGTTTTTTACCTGCATTGTTATCAATCTTTAATTTAATATTGTTTATTGTATCAGTATGCTGCTGCTGGAGAATGTGAATTAATAAAGTATCTATCTGTCATATTTATGCAGAAATATAGAAAATTCTAAAGGGTTCACAAACTTTCAAGCACAACTGTATGTAGCTGAGACTGCTTTGCACAACAAGCGTTATCATTGCAACAGCAAAAAAATTACATTTTATATTTTTCTAAAAGTACATACTATTCCCATATTTTGTTTAAGAATAAGATTTCAGTCACTTAATGATATTATACAATCTACCCCATAATTCTGGAACTTACATACTTTACACCTAAAATTTCCTGTTTCTTGAACTTTAAGTATAGATCTCATTTTGTACTCTGAGAAAAACATAAGATAGAGCCGATTCCAAGTACACATATAAAGAAGGAGGTTTTGGACTGACAGGAGTACCAATGAGCTGTATTGGTCCATTCCCATCAGAAAAGTTAAACTCAACTGGAAGCCTAAATCGTGATACTTTTAAAAAGAAATAAAAACATACCTATTGGAGTTCCAGCAGAGAGGATATCATTGGACTTTAGCTCATCTCCATCGGGCCATGTTACAGCAAGCTTATCTGGAAGTCTGTTGGGGAAAATTTTTTTAGTATTATTCTAATATACACAGCAAACCATACAGCATTGTCCTTGAACATTTCACTTTAATTACCATGCTTTTGATTTCAACGTTGTTTTTTTTTTTTTTTTTTTTAAGAATTTATTATCTCCGTCTTAGACAAACTGTTACTTTATTTTCACCGAGTCTAGGTAAACTCTTAAAAAACTCAAACTTAACTGATCAGCTAATAAAAATAACAATGAGGCAAACCTACAGATCAATGACATTTATTTTGAACTCCAGCAAATCATAAAAGCATCCACTGTAAAGTAGTGTTTTATGTGGCTTAATTCTGTTTACTTATTTAACCAAAAATTTTAAGTATAACCTGGAAAAAAGCATGTGCATGGTTGACTGTGGTTTGCAGGTAATTGCATTCCATCAGTATAGCTTGCCATCTTGCACATTTCATTCCAAATAAAGATATAATCTCAAAACTAAGTACAGCATTTCTTGCTCTTTGCACAGCGAGTCACCAAATCATGTCTTATGTATCCTATAAACTTTCCTATTAATTGCAAATTAAGGACAACAACTAAAGTACATATAGTACTATACAAAAATCTATTACCTCAGAAGAAATATATTTTTAAAGCTAGTCATCTGGACTGTTCATTTAATCATGAACATACTATAGTACATAATAGCTGAAAAAAATTAAATACACATTAATCAAAACAAAAAAACACACACAAATGTCTTGTATTTGTAAAACAGCTAAGTATTTTATATGGCCTCCCCTAAAATAAAATTCTTGACTGACATAATTTGCCACACTGCTGTCTAAATTTTTCAAGTAGTCCAACTGCAGAATTCCCATAACATTCATTTTGACTTTGGCTGCTTTCTGTTGTTTTCCTTGACCAAGCGATCAGACACAGCTTCATTTATTTCAAGGTCAGTATTCCAGTACTTTAAGTACCAATAAGTGTCATTTTCTCAGAGATACAGTATGATGCATTACATTCTGCTTATATTCCTCAGCTGTCATCATTCTTTCCATTTTGCCAGGCCCCTACAACATTTACTAAAATTCACCCCAGACAATGACAGAATCTCCATATTAATTCAAAGATGGCATCAATTTACTTTTCACCAACACTTCTTCTGATGTACTAATCTTTGAGACCCGGCAGCTGCAGACCCAGCCAGTTCAGTGGTCTCATGCCATGTAAGGGAAGGGGGTGCCTATAAGGTGAATAAACTATTTCACATGAGGCAGAAAATTTCTCCTTACTTACAGAACGCAAGCCACTAGAAGAGGATTAGGACCTCAGACTTGGAGAGGCCAATTCTCATTCTAACAACATGATAATTTAGTGACAAATGTCAAAATGAATACAAAATGCATCATCATCATCAAGTAATATAGATGCACAGATGATATCCTACTTACAAAAAAAATTGAAACAGCACAGAACAGCATTTGTCATGGTGCTTCACTGCAGAAGAGAATCAACTCTGCTCAACATCTCCTATGCATCTACCTTTGCAAATACTGGAATCTCATGGAAGACTGAAAAGATCACACACTCATCCAGCCTCAAGGTACTGTTCCAGCTTCCCATGTAGTACTGCAGAGGTGTATTGATCAAAACAAAGCCACAATATCCAGTACTGTCTGAACTTTTGTTCTCATTTCTCTCATCACTGCAGCCTTAAAACAACAGTTTTTACAGACAGTTGCAACCTCATTTAACTATATCCAATGATGACTACAATGTTTCACCCTCTCTACACCCTTGCTCAGTTAGCTGGGGCAATGTCCGGTCAGAACCTTACAAAAAAAATACTCAAATGGCCTCACCAAATTCCTCTCACATTAAAGCTCTCTGTTCGGCCACTACAACAGCTGTCAATATTTTGATCTTCTGGTCAACTGCAGAAAATAGGAAGATGCAAATATCAAGTTTCTGAACTTTCTGACCTGCCTACTCTCAATACCCTCTGCTCAATCATTTTTACAGTTTTGTTTTGTTCTCCAGTTTCTAATTAAGACATTGTGCTTGCTTCTCCTGATACTTGAGTTATTCCATATAGGTTTGGGAAATAAACACAGTGTGCAGCATGCGGGGGAATGTTGCAATTTTCAATACATAATGGGATTTATTTACTCATCTTTATTTGAAGATTAGGGGGAAAACAGAATCCCCTCGAAGCTGAGGAGATTCTGGTCCACCATCCGGTGTCTCAGGAGGGGGAAGCAGTGCAGTGTCAACACTGTATATAGTGGGGATGGTGCACTGCTGACCTCAACTTGGGACGTTGTGGGTCGGTGGGGGGAGTACTTCGAAGACCTCCTCAATCCCACTCACATGCATTCCAATGAGGAGGCAGAGCCTGGGGACTCGGAGGCAGGCTCTCCCATCTCTGGGACTGAGGTGGTCAAAAAACTCCTTGGTGGCAGGGCTCCGGGGGTGAATGAGATACGCCTGGAGTTCAAGGCTCTGGATGTTGTAGGACTGTCTTGGTTGACATGCCTCTGCAACATCGCATGGACATCAGGGACAGTGACTCTGGATTGGCAGACCGGGGTGGTGGTCCCCCTCTTTAAGAAAGGGGACCGGAGGGTGTGTTCCAACTACAAAGGGATCACACTCCTTAGCCTCCCTGGAAAAGTCTATTTCGGGGGTCCTGGAGAGGGGCGTCCGTCAGATAGTCAAACTTCGGATTCAGGAGGAACAGTGTGGTTTTCGTCCTAGTCACGGAACAGTGGACCAGCTCTACACCATTGGCAGGGTCCTAGAGGACACATGGGAGTTTACCCAAACAGTCCACATGTGTTTTGTGGACTTGGAAAAGGCATTCAGCCGTGTCCCTTTGGGAATCCTTGGAGGGGTGCTTGGGGATAAGGGCTGTTTGGTCCCTGTACAACCGTTGTCAGAGCTTGGTCCGCATTGCCGGTAGAAAGTTGAACCTGTTTCCGGTGAGAGTTGGACTCTGCCAGGGCTGCCCTTTGTCACAGATTCTGTTCATAACTTTTATGGATAGAAATTCTAGGCGCAGCCAGGGCGTTGAGGGAGTCCGGTTTGGTGGGCTCAGGATAGGGTCACTGCTTTTTGCAGATGATGTTGTCCTGTTTGCTTCATCGGGCAGTGATCTTCGGTTTGCGGCCGAGTGTGAAGCGGCTGGGATGGAAATCAGCATCTCCAAATCTGAGACCATGGTCCTCAGCCAGAAAAGGGTGGAGTGCACTGTCAGGGCTGGGAGCGAGATCCTGCCCCAAGTGGAGGAGTTCAAGTATCTAGGGGTCTTGTTCACAAGTGAGGGAAGAATAGAGCGGGAGATCGACAAGCAGATCAGTGCGGCGTCCGCAGTGATGCGGGCTCTGCATCTGTTTGTTGTGGTGAAAAAGGAGCTAAGCCATAAGGTAAAGCTCTCAATTTACCAGTCGATCTACGTTCCTACCCTCACCTATGGTCATGAGCTGTTGGCAGTGACCGAAAGAACGAGATTGCGAATACAAGCGGCTGAAATGAGTTTCCTCCACAGGGTGTCTGGGCTTTCCCTTAAAGATAGGGTGAGAAGCTCAGTCATCCGGGAGGAGCTCAGAGTAGAGCCACTACTCCTCCATATCGAGAGGAGTCAGATGAGTTGGCTCGGGCAGGTGAACAGGATGCCTCCTGGACGCCTCCCTGGTGAGGTGTTCCGGGCACGTCTAACCAGGAGGAGACCCCAGGGAAAACCCAGGAAACACTGGAGGGACTATGTCTCTCGACTGGCCTGGGATCGCCTCGGGATTCCCCCGGAAGAGCTAGTAGAAGTGGCCGGGGAGAGGGCAGTCTGGGCATCTCTGCTCAAGCTGCTGCCCCCGCAACCCGATCTCGGATAAGCGGAAGAGGATGGATGGATGGATGGATAAGAAAAATAGCAGCTTATGTAAATGAAATATATGCACACTTTTTAAAACCCTAATAAATGTGTTTGAGTAAAGTTAATTTGCAATATACTCCTAACTATTCTCTGCATTATCTTCTCACTTTCATTTTTCTCACAACAACAAACAATTAAGTACAACTAATAATTGTAAAATTTAATAAACAATGACACTGATATGTCATCTAAGAGAATTAGAGCTTCATTATAAAAGTGGTATTTTGATTTGTGGGAGGTGTGTGTCATTTCTTTTACAGTGACATGCAAAGGTTTGTGCACCCTTGCTTAATTTCCATACCGGATCGGTCGAGCCCCGGGTTAACACGACTGCCAACAGTACTGTTAGCCAACAGGGTGCTGGCGGAAATTGGGCTACTGTTGGCCGAAGAAGGAGAAGAAGAAGAGGGGGGAGACATGTCCGGAGGCAGGAGGAGAGGAGGAAAGTAAAGAGAGTGGAACTGAGGGTAGGAACTTTGAATGTTGGCAGTACAACTGGTAAGGGGTGAGAGTTAGCAGATATAATGGAGAGAAGGAAGGTTGATATATTGTGCATGCAAGAGACTAAATGGAAGGGGAGTAAGGCCAGGTAGATTGGAGGTGGATTCAAATTGCTCTATCATGGTGTGGATGGGAGGAGAAATGAGGTAGGAGTTATTCTGAAGGAACAGTATGTTAAGAGTGTTTTGGAGGTGAAAAGAGTCTCAGGCAAAGTAATGATTATGAAGTTGGAAATTGGAGGTGTGATGATGAATGTTGTTAGTGTATATGCACCGCAAGTTGGGTGTGCAATGGGTGAGAAAACAGATTTCTGGAGTGAGTTGGATTAAGTGATGAACAGTGTACCCAAGGGACAGAAAGTAGTGATTGGAACGGATTTCAATGGGCATGTTGGTGAAGGGAACAGTGGAGACGAGGAGGTGATGGGTAGGTATGGTGTTAAGGAGAGGAATGAAAAAGGTCAGAGGATAGTGGATTTTGCTAAAAGGATGGACATGGCTGTGGTGAATACGTATATTAAGAAGAGGGAGGAACATAGGGTTACGTACAAGAGTGGAGGAAGATGCACACAGGTAGATTACATCCTAGGCAGAAGAGTTGATCTGAAGGAGATTGAAGACTGCGAAGTGGTGGCTGGGGAAAGTGTAGTTAAGCAGCATAGGATGGTGGTCTGTAGGATGACGTTGGAGATCAAGAAGAGGAAGAGAGTGAGGACAGAGCCAAGGATCAAATGGTGGAAGTTGAAAAAGGAAGACTGCAAGGTTGAGTTTAGGGAGGAGGTGAGATGGGCACTGGGTGGCAGTGAAGAGTTACCAGACAGCTGGGAAACTACAGCAGATGTAGTAAGGGTGACAGAAAGTATGGTGCTTGGTGTGACATTTGGAAAGAGGAAGGAGGAAAAGGAAACCTGGAGTTGGAATAAGGAAATACAGGAGAGTATACAGAGGAAGAGGATGGTGAAGAAGAAGTGGTATAGACAGAGAGATGCAGAAAGTAGACAAGAGTACAAAGATATAAGGCGCAAGGTGAAGGGAGAGGTGGCAAGGCTAAAGAAAAAGCGTATGATGAGTTATATGAGAGGTTGGACAATAAGGAGGGGGAAAAGGACCTGTACCAATTGGCTAGACAGAGGGACCAAGCTGGGAAAGATGTGCAGCAGGTTGGGGTGATAAAGGATAAAGATGGAAACATGCTCACAAGAGAGAAGGGTGTGTTGAGCAGATGGAAAGGGTGATGAATGAAGAGAACAAGAGAGAGAAGAAGTTGGATGAGGTGGAGATAGTGAATCAGAAAGTGCAACGGATTAGCAAGGAGGAAGTAAGGACAGCTATGAAGAGGATGAAAAATGGAAAGGCTGTTGGTCCAGATGACATACCTTTGGAAACATGGAGGTGTTTAGGAGTGATGGCAGTGAAGTTTTTAACCAGATTGTTTAATGGAATCTTGGAAAGTGAGAGGATGCCTGAGGAGTGGAGAAGAAGTGTACTGGTGCCGATATTTAAGAATAAGGGGGATATGCAGGACTGCAGTAACTACAGGGGAATAAAATTGATGAGCCACAGCATGAAGTTATGGGAAAGAGTAGTGGAAGCTAGGTTAAGAAGTGAGGTGATGATTAGTGAGCAGCAGTATGGTTTCATGCCAAGAAAGAGCATCACAGATGCAATCTTTGTTCTGAGGATGTTAATGGAGAAGTTTAGAGAAGGCCAGAAGGAGCTGCATTGCGTCTTTGTGGACATGGAGAAAGCATATGACAGGGTGCCTAGAGAGAAGCTGTGGTATTGTATGAGGAAGTCGGGTGTGGCAGAGAAGTATGTAAGAGTTGTACAGGATATGTACGAGGGAAGTGTGACAATGGTGAGGTCTGCGGTAGGAGTGACGGATGCATTCAAGTTGGAGGTGGGATTACATCAGGGATCGGCTCTGAGCCCTTTCTTATTTGCAATGGTGATGGAAAGGTTGACAGATAAGATTAGACAGGAGTCCCTGTGGACTATGATGTTTGCTGATGACACTGTGATCTGTAGTAGGAAGCAGGTTAAAGAGCTGGAGAGGTGGAGATATGCTCTAGAGAGGAGAGGAATGAAGGTTAGTAGGAACAAGACAGAATACATGTGTGTAAACGAGACGGAGGTCAGTGGAATGGTGAGGATGCAGAGAGTAGAGTTGGCGAAGGTGGATGAGTATAAATACTTGGGATCAACAGTACAGAGTAATGGGAATTGTGGAAGAGAGGTGAAAATGAGAGTGCAGGCAGGGTGGAATGGGTGGAGAAGAGTGTCAGGAGTGATTTGTGACAGACGGGTATCAGCAAGAGTGAAAGGGAAGGTCTACAGGACGGTAGTGAGACCAGCTATGTTATATGGGTTGGAGACGGTGGCACGGACCAGAAAGCAGGAGACAGAGCTGGAGGTAGCAGAGTTAAAGATGCTAAGATTTGCACTGGGTGTGACGACGATGGATAGGATTAGAAATGAGTACATTAGAGGGTCAGCTCAAGTTGGACAGTTGGGAGACAAAGTCAGAGAGGCGAGATTGCGTTGGTTTGGACATGTGCAGAGGAGAGATGCTGGGTATATTGGGAGAAGGATGCTAAGGATAGAGCTGCCAGGGAACAGGAAAAGAGGAAGGCCTAAGCAAAGGTTTATGAATGTGGTGAGAGAGGACATGCAGGTGATGGGTGTAACAGAGCAAGATGCAGAGGACAGAAAGATATGGAAGAAGATGATCTGCTGTAGCAACCCCTAACGGGAGCAGCTGAAAGAAGAAGACGACTGTAAATACTTAAGTGAGCAGAAGATGAACTTATCACCACAACGCTAAAACGATACAGATGACATATTTAATATTTTAAGCAAGATTACATTTTTATTTCTCATCATTCACAGGCACAAAATACCAAAAAATGAAAAGGACCTGAAGCAAAAGCTTGGGCACCTGACATGATCAGTACTTATTAACAATCCTCCATTGGCAAGTATCACAGCTTGTAAATGCTTTTTGTAGCCAGATAAGTCTTTTAATTTTTATTTGAGGTATTTTCACTCATTCGTCCTGGCAAAAGGCTTCTAAATCTGCAAGATTTGTGGGTCGCCTTGCATGCAATGCTCTTTTGAGATCTATCCACAGATATTCAATGACATTTAAGTCAGGGGACTGTGAGGGCCATGGCAAAACAAATCAGCTTGCAAATCTTGAAGTATTCCATTGTAGATTTTGAGGTGCGTTTCAGATCATTATCTGGTTGTTGGACCCATCCACATTTCAACTTCAATTTTTACCATCTAGTGTGATGTTTGCTTCCAGAATTTGCTGGTATTTATTTGAACCCATTCTTCCCCCTACCGATGTTCACTCTGCCATGAACTGAAACATAAGCCCAAAGCATGATCAATCCACCACCATGCATAACAATTGAAGAGGTGTTCTTTTCCTGGAATTCAACACCCTTTTTTTCTCCAAACGTACCTTTGCACATTGACGCCAAAAAGTTGTATTTAACTTCATTAGTCCACAGGACTTGTTTCCAAAATGCATCAGGCTTGTTCATGTTTTCATGTTCATCTGTAAACATCAGGCAATGAATTTTGTGGGTAGGACGCAGAATAAGTTTTCTTTAGCTGACAAGAACATGAAGATCATATTTATTCAGGTGTCAGTACACATAGAATAGTGCACCACCATTCCAGAGTCTGCTAAATCTTCCAGAAGGTCTTTTGCATTCAAACTGGGTTTTTTAGTTGCCTTTCTAGCAGTTCTTTCAGAAAATTTTCTTGGTTTTCCAGAACTCAGTTTTACCTCCATTCCTATTAACTGTCATTTCTTAATAGCACTACGAACTGAGGAAACCGCTTCCTGAAAAGCTTTGCTATCTTCATCTTCTTGTAGCCTTTTCCTGCTTTATGAACATCAATTATTCTATTTTTTAGAGTGCTAGGCAGCTGCTTAGAGGAGCCCATGGCTGCTGATTGTTGGGACAAGGTTTGAGGAGTTAGAGAATTTATATAGCCTTGCAACTTGCATCACCTGGGGTTTCCTAATGATGACTGTAAACAACCCATAGCCTAACAAGCTAATTAAGGCCTGACACCTTGGTAAACACTGTTGAAAGTAAAGATAAATTCCTAATTTTTCCATTTAAATCAACTCTGTGAAGCTGTTTTAGTAACAACATACTTTTAATGTCTGATTTGTCAGGGAATTATCAGTTAGAAATATTACAAACCTAAGATTTATATTCTATTAATTAAAAAGCATGTAGGTAAAAAAATACTAATAAAAAGTAATATTTAACAGATTAGTCAAATTAATTCAAATTTAAATGTCAGAAAGTCATTGTGCTTTAATTTTTTAAATGTTTCCCTTCTTTTTATTCTTACATTTCTTCCAAATTTAAAGCTTCCTATTTGAAATTAAACTTTTAAGTTTTACATGAGTCCTATACTTTAGATCTCCTGTAATACAGATTTTGTTTTGCATTTTTTAATATTTCTTGCGGGCGGCACGGTGGCGCAGTGGGTAGCGCTGCTGCCTCGCAGTTGGGAGATCTGGGGACCTGGGTTCGATTCCCGGGTCCTCCCTGCGTGGAGTTTGCATGTTCTCCCCGTGTCTGCGTGGGTTTCCTCCGGGCACTCCGGTTTCCTCCCACATTCCACAGACATGCAGGTTAGGTGGATTGGCAATTCTAAATTGGCCCTAGTGTGTGCTTGGTGTGTGGGTGTGTTTGTGTGTGTCCTGTGGTGGGTTGGCACCCTGCCTGGGATTGTTTCCTGCCTTGTGCCCTGTGTTGGCTGGGATTGGCTCCAGCAGACCCCCGTGACCCTGTGTTCGGATTCAGCGGGTTGGAAAATGGATGGATGGAATATTTCTTGCATAAGTACTCAGAATACAGTATGTTATTACTAATGCCTGTTTACAAATCCAGATTTTCAAAATTACATGGGCTTTTATTACCTGTATTCAATAAATTAACTGTGACACAGTATTACACTGCTCAACATACCATTCAAATATAAGACATGTGCTTTCACTTACGGGTTATGCAAATTAACAACAGTTTGCCTTCAAAGGTTAAACGAACAACATAAATTCAGTGTTTTCAGATTCTTACTTAGTAATGAAATATGTTGTTTTGTTTGTCCTAACAACTGCATGTTTCGGCAATTACAAATCTCTGTTAACACAGTAAACGTCTTATTAAATGTGCTCTGCCCTTCAAAAAGAAATTAAACACTAAATAAATTTCACCTTGATATTAACAATTGGTGCAACTCATATCATTGCCAGTGCAAATAATTCAAAGTCGCTTTGTTTGAGTCATGTCTCAATAATTACTTGACACAAGTGTTGTTAGTGCTGCCAGCCCTCACACATCCCATAGTCCTGTATGAATAATTGCAGATGTGTATAAATCGCACCCAAACACGACCCTACACACTTTAGACTGGTTAGAAAATGGAGAGATGCCTGGACTAATTGACATCAGTAGAAGTGGTCATTACAAGAATACAAAGCCTCCATTTATTTATCAGGACTGTGTAGGACACTTTTAAAAAGTGATTAATGTTATCTTTCCATCTCCTCTTACAAATGTGTGACAATACAAGTTAAACGATTGATTACGTCTTATTTGATCATTAAATGTTATTTTACTTTCAAAGCAAGTTTGTTTTGCCTTTTTTTATTTTACATAACAAGTAATAATTCCTGCACTCATGGGATGAAGATTCAGAATAATACAAAAGCATTTCCGTCTGCCGATTTTTCTTTTCATCATGTGTTGATGAGGTGCTGTATCATCAATGACTGTGAGAAATTTTCATATGTAGTTTCATTCACATTTTTCTCATGCATCATTGTGCCTTCCATGATTAATTTACCTACCTGCAGTCACCCATGAGTATAGTGCAGACTATCTTAGTACTACCGATAGTGTAAAAAAAAAAAAAAAAAAAAGCTGATCACATTACATTTTTTACTTCATACCAAATTAGTAACAAAAATTTGGTTCTTGTGACATCCCTACTGTAGTGTGAGGTAATCATTATTATAACTTCTCATTAAAAACAAAATAAAAAATCTAAATATTTCTCAAGTTATAAAGTACTCTTATAACCACCAACAACATAATGGTTTAACCTAAGTATTATTGTTTAACAGCCATAAAGTGCACATGATGCTGGGGTCAAGCTTATATGAAAAAAAATTAAAAACTGCAACAAATAATAAACATAAAAAGACTATTACATGACTATTGTATTATTATTTACACCTTGCAAAACGATTCTTCTTTACCTTGCCATTTCATCTTCAATGCCCTTTTTGATACTGTTAGGTGATGCACTCCGGTCGATTTTTGATATTGGAATGTATTTTACCTCATTATACAAGGCCTGTGGTTCCTACAAAAACAATACATAAATACAAATCACTACTACATAAACAAATTGAAAGACAGAACATTACTGAACCTCAAAATGTAAATTTATTTGCTCCATTAGCAACACAGAACATTAAACACAGGGCAAAAATGTGCATAAAACATAGCTATTACATAAATTCAAGACCCATTACGTTACTTAAACACACTGCTCCTATGCTACTTTATGTTAGAACAACTCGGGTGAAGAGGCATTACAGCTGTTTTCTACTTAGCATGCCAAGCTGGAATAGCATATTGACTGCAGGTGCTCCAGGGCAATGCATC
Source organism: Erpetoichthys calabaricus (assembly GCF_900747795.2). Lineage (NCBI taxonomy): Eukaryota > Metazoa > Chordata > Cladistia > Polypteriformes > Polypteridae > Erpetoichthys > Erpetoichthys calabaricus. The sequence continues at coordinate 80,847,789 of NC_041399.2, forward strand.
TTGTACATGGACAGAATTAATCAATGATGATGTAGGAAAAATTGGGCATTGCCTATTCTACTAGACTTTATTGGCACAACAGACCTGTTAAGAGAGCAGATATAAGAGGGATGCTGTAATCCAGCAGTGCCAAACCCCCACCTGCACTCCAAACTAAGTTAATGAACTCTTCGTACTAGGACCAGTCTGTATTTCATCTGATAACAAAGATGAATTGAAGTGTCATTTTTTGCAGCGACTCACAAAGACAAAGACTTATAATTCAACAAATAATTCCAATAGACATAATAATACTCCAATGAGGAGGAAGTGATTTTGTTACTGGAAGCGACTTTCATCCAATCATATAATAATAATAATAATAAGTTGCATTTATAGAGCGGGTTTCATAAACCCAAGGTCACTTTACATATAGAGTAAAAAAAAAAAAAAAATACACAAAAGATAAAAGTTTGTAGAAAAGGAAAGTTTTCAGTTGAGATTTAAAGGTGCACAAAGAGGAGCAATCTCAGAGAGTCTGAGGAAGAGAGTTCCAGAGTTGAGGGGCTATAGCACTGAAGGACCTGCCCCCCAGGGTGGAGAGTCTGGTGCGTGGGACACTAAGGAGATTACTGCTCGAGGACCTGAGAGAGCTGCAAGGAGTGTAATGAGTTGAGTGAGGTCGAGGGGGGCAAGGTTATGTAGGGCTTTGAAGTTGAGAAGCAGAATCTTGAATTTAATCCTTGATGGAACTGGTAACCAGTGAAGATGGGAGAGAACAGGAGAAATATGAGCAAAATGCTTTGTGTAGGTAAGGGCTCTGGCTGCGGAGGTCTTAATGTACTGTAGCTTCTGTATAGATTTTGCAGGGAGGCCAATGAAGAGGGAATTACCGTAATCAATACGAGACATTATGAAAAAATGAACCAGAGTTTTAGCATTATTAAAGGACAGAAACGGACGGAGGCAGGCAATGTTATGGAGATGATAGAAAGAAATTTTGGAAAGAGTGTAGCTCAGAATGTGTAGCTCAAAGTGAAGTGATTGAATCAAACAAAACACCAAGATTTCTGACTACAGGAGCAGGTTTGACAAGTGTACCATCAACAGAAACAGAGAAGCTAGAAGCTAGATGCCTTAGAAAGCTGGGCGTTTGGGCTTACCAGTAACACTTCAGTTTTATTGGCATTAAGTTTGAGAAAGTTATTTTCCATCCATAGCTTAAGATCAGTGATTCAGTCAGTGAGTTTGCTGGGAGGTGTGGTATAGCGGGCCCACAGCTCTCAGCAAAGGCCAGTTTTAGATAAATAATCACCGTGCTCGCGGCTTAGCTGAGTTCGTGGTGTGGGCTGTGCACTTAGGTGAGAAACAGTCCACATCCGTAATTGTTCCCAGGAGCTGCTGATCGCCTCGACTATCATGTTCCCCTTCATATATAGAAGCGCGAGCCGGCTAGAGAGGAAAAAAGAGAAAATTAACGGAAAGAGAAAGAGACGGAGGTTGCTGGAAGGAAGTAAGGAGAACGCCGGTGTGAGAGAGAGAGAGCATGAAGGCGAACAAGCAAGAGCATGCTCGAGTGCAGCTAGACTGTGGGCCCTAGCGAGGTGTTTATCTAACACAGTGTTTCCCAAACTCAGTCCTGGTGAACCCCTGTGGCTGCAGGTTTTTGTTCCAACCAGCTTCTGTTTTTAATTGAACTCCTGGACTAATTAAGTGAACTGTAATTTCCCAAGTTCTGTGTTTAGGGAACAATATAGACATTAGAAAACTAAGTTTGCTAAAAAAAATAAATAAATAAATAAATAAAATAAATAAATAAAATAAAATAAAATAAAATTAAATTAAAATGTACCAAGCAGTTATATAGGAATAATGTATTTTTTTTCTTTTTAACAGTATTTTCATCTTGATTTTCATTCTACTTTTCTAGGTCTTCTAATTGTTTAATTAATCCATTATTTACTCATTAGTGGGTCGGTTGCTAAAGTACTTGCAGCCTTTGATTATTTAGTGTTGTTTGCCTGCATGTCTGCTCGTTTTAAATTGTCATTATTAAGATACAACAAAGGGGGAAAAACTGCACAGAGAAAGGGCAAAGTATAATGAAATCAACAAAGGAGAGTTAAGCATTTAAATCTATAGCAAAAGCAGAAATATTTCTAAATGTCTTATAAATGTAAAAATCATGCTGCTATGCTTTTCTGAATGTCGAATAAAAGGTAAAAAAAAATACCAGCTAATTAAATGAGATCAGTGCTATCAGGTGTTGTCACTGATAAGGAATTCGGTTGGAACAAAAACCTGCTGCCACAGGGGTTCACCAGGACCGAGTTTGGGAAACACTGATCTAACACCTAGGGCAGTTGATTATAGTCGCTCCCGCTGAGCATTTTGAGAGGAGCAGGAGTGACTAGCGAGGGAAATGACTCGCTGTGGAAGACAGCGGGAGTCGGGAGACTTAGGCATATAATCTCCAGCGTGGGAGTCCTGGCCGTTGGAGAGAACCTGTGTCCCCGGCCTGGGATGAGAGTGCGACCGAGGCTAGGATCGGGAGGCCTCGAGACCAGTGTGATTGAGAGAAAGGTCAGCTGCAGAGAGAGCGTCTCGCCTGCTGCAGGGCCCAAACGAGAGAAGCAGGTGAGACGCTAGTATAAAAGAAGCACCAGGCCTGTAATTGTTTTAAAGGACTGCTTCCAGTGCTGTTTTAACCTCAGCTTTTAAAGGATTGTTTTTTCTATTGTTTTTGTTCTATTTATTGATTTTTAAACCTCCACGTTTGTTTTAATGGATTATTTATTTAATGACTCATTTTGGGAAGCACTGCACTTATTTTTTTTGAACACTTTTGTTTTTGTTGTTGGATTTTAAATAAAAGCACTTGACACTTTTTTTACCATCCCCTTGCTCCATTGTTATTGCCTCACTGTCTAGCCCATCGGTAACATTACCGACGGTGTAGGGTTCAAGGGCTCCCAAACAGCAGATGGGAGCATGGAGTCAAACCCGCATTGTCACAGGAGGTGAATCTGTAGAGGAGTCTGTACTAAGATATAACTGTACATCGTCTGCATAACAGTGGAAGTTAAGGCCATGCCTGCGAATAATCTGACCCAAAGGAAGGTATATATAGATACAGTATTAAGGTAAAAAATGTAACGGCACAAGGACTGAACCCTGAGGGACACAGGTGAGGTGAAGGACTTATATTGGCAGAGTGTGACAAACTGTTGTCTATTAGAGAGATATGATGTGAGCCATTGAAGGGCTAAGCCAGAGATCCCTAAAGCACAGAGACGTGACAGGAGGATTTCATGATTAACTGTGTCAAATGCTGCACTTAAGGAGGAGGAGAATATTAAGTGAACCATAGTCTACAGACCAGAGAAGATCATTAACTACAAGGAGAAGAACTGTCAGTGCTGTGTTGTGTGCGAAAGCCAGACTGAAAAGGCTCATAGAGTGCGTTGTCTAGAAGAAAAGCATGGAGTTGTGTAGCAACCACACATTCCATCACCTTAGCCAAAAAAGGGAGATTAGAGATAGGCCTGTAAATAGAGAAAGAAGGAGGGACAGAACCTGAAATGAAACATGCATTTATCAAGGAGGCAACAGTTATACTAATTATTGATAAGAATGTTTTAAGCAGAGAAATGGGGGCGGGATCAAGCAGACACGAGGAGGACTTAGACTTAATAATTTCAGAGATGGCAAGAGAGTCAACAGGCGAGAAACAAGTGAGTCTTGATGATGGAGATTGTAGATCGGAATGAGTGAATGATTGAGGTGTGGAGTGGAAACTGTGATAGGTTTGATCAATTTTGGTATTAAAGAAATGTAAGAAAGCCTGACACTGTTCAGCTGTATTGGGGCATACTGGAGGAGGAGGTTGGAAGAGTTTATTAACAGCCCTAAAAAGAGTACTAGGCCATGACTTACTGTAGCACCATTTATGATAGAGGAATAATAGCTGGAGTGAGCAGTGTTAAGGGCATCCCTATATTTAAGTATGTGCTCAGTATAAAGTTGTGAGTGAACTATGAGGCCTGTTTTCTTATAAAGCTGCTCAAAACGCCAGCTAGTGGCTTTCACAGCTCTGGGCTCATGGGTGTACCAGGGACAGGAGCGGGTGGCTGGAACCTGCCTAGTCCTTGTTGAGAAACACAGTTGTTAAAAAGGGAAACCATGTTATCAGGAGAGGGAAGACTATCCATCCATCCATCCATCCTCTTCCGCTTATCCGAGGTCGGGTCGCGGGGGCAGCAGCTTGAGCAGAGATGCCCAGACTTCCCTCTCCCCGGCCACTTTTTCTAGCTCTTCAGGGAGAATCCCAAGGCGTTCCCAGGCCAGCCTGAGGGACATAGTCCCTCCAGCGTGTCCTGGGTCTTCCCCGGGGAGAGGAAAGACTATGCAATTCAAAAAGAGATGAAGACAAACGGGAAGCAGCAAACACATCAGAACTAACTGACCTAATGTTGCGATAAGAGACTTTCTCAACAGATGATCAGAAAGAGGAATAATAGTTGGAGCAAACAGTGTTAAGGTCATCCCTATATTTCAGAAAGTGAACCTAAGACAGAGACATTGTTCAAGCCATTTGAACAAAGCAAATCAAGAATATGACCATGAGTATTAGTGGGGAAATCAACATGCTGTGTCAAGTCGAAACATTTCAAAGTTGAGATGAATTCAGCTCTAAGAGAGCATTTGATATCAACATGAATATTAAAGTCACCAAGTACAATTACAGCAGGGCAAAGATATGAGATTACAGTGAGAAGTTCATTAAATTCACACAGAAAGTTCACCAGGAGGGCGATAAACTAACAACAGCAGCACAGGAGGGGAGGAAACCAGTTTCACAGTAATATATTCAAAAGATGCGACTTCAAAAAAGGAGAGTTCCTTCATTGTTAAGGTAGATTTATAAACCACAGCCAGGCCACCCCCTTTTCCTGTAAACCTGGGTTTAGATATGTGGCTATAGTCAGGGGAAGACAGCAAGTTTAAATGTAAATAGTCACCAGGCTGTTGCCAAGTTTCTGTAAGAAGAAACATATCCACTTGCTTCTGGGAGATGAGGTTGTTAATCAGCGAGGTCTTGTTAGTGATGAAGTGAGCGTTCAATAGGGTGAGCCTAAAGTCGGAAAAGCCGGGAGAGAAGTGCGCAGACAGCCCTAGTGTTACGCTAGTGAACACAGTGACATGTCCATACAGTTGGAATCGATGTGTCTGAGCCATAGATTCGTGAGGGGTCTCTCTTAGACCGGTGAATATAGCAAGGACGCCGAGTAATTCCAAGAGACTGGCAAAAACTATAAGTCAGGGAGACTGATCATGGATGACAGTCAAGATGTTTAAGTTCAAATAGAGAATATATGAACTGCATTGCCAAAAAATGTAGTAGAAATGACAACACACAGCACAATTCCAAACCAGAGACAGAACGAGCTAAGATTATCCAGACACTGGTGGACACTGTCAAGAGCAAACAGAATGCCACACAACAGCATGCTAACTCCATTCCTTCAAGAACTAGCTGCACTGAACTCCATCAGGGGAATTCTAAGGAACTCTCAGGGGAGCACTGTTCTAACACTCTCCAAAATGACCTCTTGCACCCTCTGAAACCTGCTCTCTGAAACTAAAAAACTGATAAGCCACTTCCTCTTTGTGGAGCTGAAAATGGAGGACTCCACTTAAGCACTTTTTTGAGCTGGCTACTGATAAAAATTGGAACATCTATTTTATGTGTGAGAGAAATTTTCACTATTCGAAATTATAGATTAGTTGATCATCCTAACCCAAGGGATTCTTTCAGTGTTTTGCATTAATAATTTTATTTGGAATGAATATAAATATTTTTGTTGATTAATTTTTATGTGTGTAACACTGGCTTTTTTATATATATATTATATACAACACACAGTGAACCCTCGTTTATCACGGTTAATCCGTTCCAGACTCTACCGTGATAAATGAATTTTCGCGAAGTAGGATTCTTTATTTATAAATCGAATATTTTCGCAGTTAGAGTATAGAAAACCTGTTTACGACTTTCTAAATACGTTTTTTTAACATTATTAGAGCCCTCTAGACCTGAAATAACACCCTTTAGTCACCATTACACTCGTATTACCCAATATACTAGACAAAATAAGAGAAAATAAGACATATTAGACGTTACAAATATCAAATATTTTACTAGGCTCACCCGCCTTTTAAGGCGACCGACTTTTATCTTCAATTTGTGTGCACTCCATGTGTATATCAGGCATGTAAGTGTAGGGAATGAGAACATCAAAGTGCCCATTCATAACATCTCCCGAAAGCCTAAGTTTTTTTATTCCCTCGAGTGCCTGTCCAAAGTCGTACAATGTCAGCCCGAATCTGTACCGCTAAAGACGGAGTTTCATGTACTAAATAAGCTATAGATGAGAATTAGCAAGCACCATCTCCCCTGATATTTACTACGCGGTGAGGCATTTGTACTCCATCAACATGAACTATTTCCAGAGACATAATTATGTCTATTTTTCCAGCGCATCGCGCACAAAAGCAAGGGAATGATGGGAGCACCAGAACTCCGCTCACATCGCGTCGCTTCGTACCGCAAGCCGCAAGTATTACGTCTGTGATAAGCGGAATACCGCTCCGCTTTGCACTCACGGGACGGAAGGACAATTCCGACCGCTTTTATACAGTAGATTATTGTACTGTACATTTAATTACACACACACACACACACAGTTCTTACACACAACCACTAACCTATGAAGGCACAACCTCAGTAGGAGAGTCTTCAGGTAGTGCAGTATCTTCAGCAGGTGCGTCGTTGTCTTCTTCCGCTGAAGGAGTACTAGGAGTAGGCAGTGGGTGTCTGGGTGCGCGGCTGCAGAACATCTTGATAGGCAGTTGCTGGCGCTGTCTTTTCATATGCGTGAGGAGGCTTTTGTAGGGTATTGCCATCTTTGATCATTTCCAAGAGTTTCACCTTCTCCTGGATAGTAAGCATCTTGCTCCGGCACTTAGTTTTATTGTCAGAAGGCTTAGAAAAAGCAGCACGTTTAGGAGCCATCGTGGGGCTTAGATAAAAGTTCTCAGAAAACGCATGCGTAGTGACGTAAGCGTGTATGAGAAAAAAATCGCAATAGAGTGAAGCCGCGAAAGTCGATGCGTGATAGAGCAAGGGATCACTGTATTTTTATATATATATATATATATATATATATATATATATATTTATATATATATATATATATATATATATATATATACAGTATATAGTGCATCCGGAAAGTATCCACAGCGCATCACTTTTTCCACATTTTGTTAAGCTACAGCCTTATTCCAAAATGGATTAAATTCATTTCTTTCCTCAGAATTCTACATTCATCACCCCATAATGACAATGTGAAAAAAGTTTACTTGAGGTTTTTGCAAATTTATTAAAAATAAAAAAATTGAGAAAGCACATGTACATAAGTATTCACAGCCTTTGCCATGAAGCTCAAAATTGAGCTCAGGTGCATCCTGTTTCCCCTGATTATCCTTCAGATGTTTCTGCAGCTTAATTGGAGTCCACCTGTGGTAAATTCAGTTGATTGGACATGATTTGGAAAGGCACACTCCTGTCTATATAAGGTCCCACAGTTGACAGTTCATGTCAGAGCACAAACCAAGCATGAAGTCAAAGGAATTCTCTGTAGACCTAAGAGACAGGATTGTCTCGAGGCACATATCTAGGGAAGATTACAGAAAAATTTCTGCTGCTTTGAAGGTCCCAATGAGCACAGTGGCCTCCATCATCCGTAAGTGGAAGAAGTTCGAAACCACCAGGACTCTTCCTAGAGCTGGCCGGCCATCTAAACTGAGCGATCGGGGGAGAAGGGCCTTTGTCAGGGAGGTGACCAAGAACCCGATGGTCACTCTGTCAGAGCTCCAGAGGTCCTCTGTGGAGAGAGAACCACCTTCCAGAAGGACAACCATCTCTGCAGCAATCCACCAATCAGGCCTGTATGGTAGAGTGGCCAGACGGAAGCCAATCCTTAGTAAAAGGCAAATGGCAGCCCGCCTGGAGTTTGCCAAAAGGCGTCTGAAGGACTCTCAGACCATGTGAAGGAAAATTCTCTGGTCTGATGAGACAAAGATTAAACTCTTTGGTGTGAATGCCAGGCGTCACGTTTGGAGGAAACCTGGCACCATCCCTACAGTGAAGCATGGTGGTGGCAGCATCATGCTGTGGGGATGTTTTTCAGCGGCAGGAACTGGGAGACTAGTCAGGATAAAGGGAAAGATGACTGCAGCAATGTACAGAGACATCCTGGATGAAAACCTGCTCCAGAGTGCTCTTGACCTCAGACTGGAGCGACGGTTCACCTTTCAGCAGGACAACGACCCTAAGCTCACAGCCAAGATATCAAAGGAGTGGCTTCAGGACAACTCTGTGAATGTCCTTGAGTGGCCCAGCCAGAGCCCAGACTTGAATCTGATTGAACATCTCTGGACAGATCTTATAAAATGGCTGTGCATCGACGCTTTCCATCCAACCTGCTGGAGCTTGAGAGGTGCTGCAAAGAGGAATGGGCGAAACTGGCCAAGGATAGGTGTGCCAAGCTTGTGGCATCATATTCAACAAGACTTGAGGCTGTAATTGCTGCCAAAGGTGCATCGACAAAGTATTGAGCAAAGGCTGTGAATACTTATGTACATGTGATTTCTCGTTTTTTTTTTTTTTTTTTAATTTTAATAAATTTGCAAAAACCTCAAGTAAACTTTTTTCACGTTGTCATTATGGGGTGTTGTGTGCAGAATTCTGAGAAAAAAATAAATTTAATCCATTTTGGAATAAGGCAGTAACATAACAAAAGGTGGAAAAAGTGATGCGCTGTGAATACTTTCTGGATGCACTGTATGTATGTATGTATGTATGTATGTATATATATATATATATATATATATATATATAAATGTTAGAAAATTGTTGCTGTGGTGCTAGGGCATGCAGTTTTGTTGTTAGGAGCTGCATCCCAAAAACATCTTGTAACGATGCTCTCTTCACAGGGACGAGTATAGTGTCTGCGATTGCAAATTAAAAGCCGAAAAAATAGTTCAGTTCTGTGCTTGTAGTATTTAAAGCTTTTGGTTAACAATTCATGAGTTTCTCAATTCAGTTTAGGATTGATGCAGGTAACGTCCTTTTGGTTTGACAATTCTTCTTAGAGATTTTAATCAATTTCAATTTTTATTTGTGAATCATACCACTCTTTTATTGCAATTCTGTCCTAAAAAAGTAAATTATAAAATCAAACAAAAAAAAAAAAAAAAGAACTTTCAAAAACTGAAGTGTCAACATTTTATAAGTATTCATGACCCCCCCCAACCCCCCCCAAGGTTCTGTACATGGCTGAACCACATCTCATAACAAGCTGTTTTTTCTGGGGGTTTTTTTTGTTTTCTTTAGTACCTATTTATTTTATACAAAGTGATGAATCAAGGTTTGCTCATTCTTCATTGCAAAACTGCTTAAGCTGTTCTATGTTTGTTGTGGAGCAGTGGTAGACAGCAATTTAAGTTTCTCCACAGACATTCATTTTAAGTCACTATACTGTTTCTCCTGCAGTGTGCTTTGGGTCACTTCCATCACAATGTGAATCTTCTGGTACACAGGAGCCTTCCTCAAGGATGTGGCTATATTGTGTATCATTCATCTTCCCATCAATCCTGCCAAGATTACCAGTTTCTTCTGCTGATAAACACCACCATAAAATAATGCTGCCACACAATATTTTACATTGGGAATGGTGTTATCTGGCTAATGTGCAATGTTAGAATAATGCCACATATACCGTTTAGTTTTATTCCAAAAAGTTCCACTTTAGTCTCATTAGTCCACAAGAGTTCCAATCCAAGTAATTTGAAAAATTCTTAAAAGACAAGGATATAATTTATTTTTCAGTTACTTCCCTGCCACTCATATAAGTGCCAACACCCTTTATGTGCAATGTCCTAGAGACAGCTGAGGTGTAAATCACCTCTCCAGTTGCATTTATCAACCTCTGCAATTCATTAAGAGTGACAGATTTCATCACAGTATCCTCCCTCACAAATGCCATTTAGACTTGAGGCCTGACCTAGGCAGTGTGACTACAGTTTCATATTTTTTCCCATTCCATATGATGGACTGCACTTTACGGTACCATCAGTGCCTCTCAGATGGTCTTATCCTTCCCTAAATATGTGTTTTTCTATAATTACATCCCGGACTTCGTTTTTGTCCTAATTTTGGTGGTTGTGTGAAAAGCAAAACCTAGTATTTGACTCAGGTGATAAAAAAGAATTTAACATTATAAATTCATTGAGAACTAATGATCCACCCGTTTCCTACACATGCAGAGACCATTAGCAAACTGGATGAGGAGGTTAGGAACTACACTGCACCAGATCATAGTTAGATGCATATTTAAGAAGGGTATGAATACCTGTTAAATCTCAGAAGTATGTTTTTTTTGTCTTACCAGCAAAGAAAGTGTCAATTTGTTTCTTTTGATTTGGCATGATATGGACTGTTCTGTAGATCAGCTGGAAATTTTTTTTTCCGAAGCACTACATTTTAATATGAATATTTTAAATCTATATTTTAGCTTTAAGCTTACTTTGTTTATTCATTTTCTAAAGGTAGAGGCACCTCTCCTGGAAGCTTCAGCACAATTACGAAATATAAATTTTGGGCTTGTTATTTAATATGAATCTACTTTATTGATATCTATATAATTAATTACTTGCTACAACTTGCACAGATATATAAAAATTATGCAAACTGTTCAGAGTAGATCCACACCTAAATCGTAAAAAAATTTTGCTGTACATGTACTACGATTCTGTCATAATTACAAACTGTATGCCTAAATATAGGCAGACCTTACACTGGTCTCAAAAATAAGTTAAAAAAGTTTGAACTATATATCCTGGATACCTTTTTAATCATAGCAGAAACCAGGATTATCTGATGTAAACTTTCACAGAGGCACTTGCCCCACATTTTACTATACTTTTTTAAACAAATAATTTTCACTGTTAACCATTCTTATATATATTTTGATGTTCATCACTCTCTTTAGGTGCCAAAGGGTGTCTCTTCAACCAACACCTAGGTTTAATACACAGGAATTGGCTAACAATTCATAGACAAAATGGAATTACTTAATTCACTGAGCCATGAAGCACCTTCACTCATATGCTAAACAACAGGGCATTGGGACTCTTATTGAACAAATGGGACCTGTCTTGCCATGATGGATGACATTTGAACTGTTGGGACACTAATTTGTTGGGGAGGCATATGAATCAGGTAGTCAGTTAGTTCTAAACTAAGGAAAAAGGGCTAAGCAAGGAGTTTAAGACAGGCCAGTTTCAGAATCATACAAGAAGGGATGAATAATAGTGTAAAAACTACACTAACAAATTCTAAACCAAAATTTAAGTGCAAAAGTAAAATAAGTAACACATTAAAATAGCTTGATGCTAGAAATATCAAAAATAAAAGAAGTGAGTTGGAGTTGTACGTATCTTAGCATAATTATGATATAACTTTAACAGAAACCTGGCTAAATAACAAAGATGGGGAAAATGGGGATGAGTATAACATAGATGGGTACAATTACTTTAGGATGGATAGACAGTAAAGAATGGGGGGGGGGTTCAATTTGTGTAAAACACAATTTAAATGCAGATCTTCTTCAGTTGGATAATAAACATCTTAGTGAGGAGGACTGAATTCATCTGGAAAGCATTAGGGATATAAGGCTTATTTTATGAGAGTGTTACAGATCCCCCAAAGCAGACAGTAATTTCAATTTTAATAATAATAATACAAATGCAAGTTAACAGGAGGATATTATCAATGACAACTTAACAAAGCCGAATATTAACTGTGCTCTTGTTGCAAATGGCAAAATACAAGAGTAGAACTTTCAGAAGTAATAGATAGCTGTTTTTTAATACAATATGTTAAAGCACCATTGCTGGAGGAAGCCTGCATAGATTTAGGATATTTTTATTTATTCATTTATTTATTTTATTTTTTTACAACCAGGATAGAATTCAGAGTGTACAATTGACTGAACCACTAGGGTCAAAGGACCATAACACAAAATAATTCTCAGTATATTGGAAAAGCACAGCTGCCAAGGCTAAAGCTGTTAAATTTAAATTTGTACGGCAAATTTTGAACAGATGTGTGAAAGTCAAAAAGGTACAAACTGGGATAAGAGTTAAGTGTAGAAACAGCCAAGGACCAGTGAAACAGGTTTACAAATGTTTTACATATTATTCAGGACAGGTACATCCCAAAATTAGTAATTAGCAGGAGATTAAAAATGCTCTGCAGTGAGTGAATAAGGTGTTTAAAAAGAAGATGCAAAGTAAAAAAACAGCTGTATAAGGCATACAAGACTAATAACTCCAATGCGAACTACACTATATAGCACATAAGAGAGGATGAAAGCAACCATTAAGAACGATATTATGGAGGCTAAAAGGCAGGGAGAAAGGAACACTGCAGATAAGGCAAAAGAGGACTCAGAAAGATTCAGTATTTTAATAGTAAAAGAAGAATCAAGAAGGAGGTGAAGTGTATCAGAAATTGTAAAGGGACACTAAAATATACAGTGAAAACACAAATACTCTAAATTTGTATTTTTCTATAGTCTTCACATATGAGGAAGTGGACAACCTGGCAGCATTAACAGAAACTACTAAGAAGGTATTAAAGTGATTTGGAAATTGTACAGAGAGAAGTGCAGCTCAGAGTAAACAGGACGAAATCCTGTATTTTTAGGAAGTTCCTGTCCACTGGGTAAATTGTGAAGAACTGGAAAACGGCAAATATTATCCTGTAACATTCAAAGAGTGATCAGACTGATCTAAGTATAGCCCAGTAAGCTTAATGTACATCACAGGTAAATTAAAGGAAGGAATTATTAAGGAAAGACTGAGCAATAGCAGAAGTTTTACTGAAGGCACCATGGGTTCAGACAAGGGAGGTAGTGTTTTACTTACATGATGGTATTCTATGAGGAAGCAACAAAAGAAAATGATCAGTAGTGCACACAGTGTTATTTATCTTGACTATCACAAAGATTTTGATAAGGTGCCATATAAAAGGTTGGGCATCAGACTAAAAGAAGTGGGAGTTTTGGGTATAGTGTGTTGATGGGTGCAGAATTGGCTAAAAAAACAGGAAGCAGATGGTTATGGTGCTAGGAACCTTTGGGCAAAGTTAAAAGTGGTGTCCTTCAGAGGCTATTGCCACTGTTACTTTTAATACAGATATAGATATATATCTTTTTTTCCAACCATGGTGTTTGTTAGAAGCTATCCATGAAACGCACAGTACACCAAAAACAGTTCACCATTCAGATTACCCATCCAGCCACACTATTCCTGGAACTTAAATCCACCATTCTCCATGTGACATGAGCCTGAGTAGGCTCCCAATGAGATAGTAGAATCTACAAGGAATCTCTATAAGGAATGTTCAGAAAAATGTATAATGACATACAATCAAGAAAAAATCGTTTTAAAATTGAAACTCTAAACTAACAGTAAAGCAATCCAGCCTTCTACCTTTACAACTTATACTGTATGGTCACAATCTGGGATCTTGTGGGTATCCACAAACTCACAATAAGCACTAAATAAAGAGACAGACAGTAATAATCAATCAAGAAGTCAGTGATTTTTCAATCACCGACACAAGTTTCAACCAGAGACCTATCACAATATTCTATTCCTTAAAACAAGTTTGCATAAGTATGGGTTAGTATGGCTAGAAATGTCCTCAGTAGACTGTCACCTTTTTTAATATGGCAGCTCCTTCAAGCAAAGCGGTATTCACTTCGATGATGTGGAATGTATATATACAGTTAAAAGTATACATCACCAGACAGTTTCTTCAGAGAACTAAATTAAAAGTTCTACACTTTTCTCTCTTAGAATATGTCACGAAATCAGCCCACTAATGTTAATGTGAACAGTTCTACTTTATTCTATACTCTTCTTTTAAATTTTATATTAAAACTGACAGTGACTTATAAATCTTTTAAAAACTGTTAGAAGTATGTATGTCAGTTCTTCATATTTTCCTTTAACTTGTTTTGTCATGCTGATTTTATGCTTTTTCTTCTTTTCACATTAAACTATTCAGGGAAGCAACTTTTCATGATGCAGGTTGATTGGTCAGTTGTATAGATGGACATTCTGATATTATCGGAACTGAGCTTAATGTTAAGCTATAATTGTTTTCTTTATAAGCAAACAGTAACACCTGTGCTTTCAATATTGTAAATGGGTAAAAGAAGAATACAAAAGCAATGTACTCTATTCTATTTCATATAAAATGCCAGTGATGTCAAGATGATTCCATTAACTGATACAAGTACATTCAAAGGAATGAGTTGACAATACAGCTGAGATTAAATAATGTTGTGTAAACAATTTTATTAAAATAATTTGCTTACAAATACATAGATAAATGCAAAATAAATGTTTTTCCCAAGCTATAATTTAATGGACGATAGTTTACAACAAACTGAACTGTTCCTATTGTATATTAAGGAAAAATAACTACCATTACCATTTACAGTAAGTAACTGCTTAAATCTCAGAAAACAAATTATTTAAAAATTTTAAATAACTGCAAAAACTCTTACCACAATAATCATAACTTCTCCACCTGTAGCATATACATCACCATCATAGTCACCATGAAGAAGAAAATGAGAAATGCTTCCAAAAACAAGTGGGGAGGTTTTCATGCTTTTTATCTTCGAAGACAATGACAGTGATAGAGGTTACACATGTGCATTAGCAAGTGCAGTAATATATACAGTGCATCCGGAAAGTATTCACAACGCATCACTTTTTCCACATTTTGTTATGTTACAGCCTTATTCCAAAATGGATTAGATTCATTTTTTCCTCAGAATTCTACACACAACACCCCATAATGACAACGTGAAAAAATATAAAAATAAAAAAATTGAGAAAGCACATGTACATAAGTATTCACAGCCTTTGCCATGAAGCTCAAAATTGAGCTCTGGTGCATCCTGTTTCCCCTGATCATCCTTGAGATGTTTCTGCAGCTTAATTGGAGTCCACCTGTGGTAAATTCAGTTGATTGGACATGATTTGGAAAGGCACACACCTGTCTATATAAGGTCCCACAGTTGACAATTCACGTCAGAGCACAAACCAAGCATGAAGCCAAAGGAATTGTCTGTAGACCTCCGAGACAGGATTGTCTTGAGGCACAAATCTGGGGAAGGTTACAGAAAAAGTTCTGCTGCTTTGAAGGTCCCAATGAGCACAGTGGCCTCCATTATCCGTAAGTGGAAGAAGTTAGAAACTACCAGGACTCTTCCTAGAGCTGGCCGGCCATCTAAATTCAGCGATCGGGGGAGAAGGGCCTTAGTCAGGGAGGTGACCAAGAACCCGATGGTCACTCTGTCAGAGCTCCAGAGGTCCTCTGTGGAGAGAGGAGAACCATCCAGAAGGACAACCATCTCTGCAGCAATCCACCAATCAGGCCTGTATAGTAGAGTGGCCAGACGGAAGCCACTCCTTAGTAAAAGGCACATGGCAGCCCGCCTGGAGTTTGCCAAAAGGCACTTGAAGGACTCTCATACCATGAAAAAGAAAATTTTCTGGTCTGATGAGACAAAGATTGAACTCTTTGGTGTGAATGCCAGGAATTACGTTTAGAGGAAACCAGGCACCGCTCATCACCAGGCCAATACCATCCCTACAGTGAAGCATGGTGGTGGTAGCATCATGCTGTGGGGATGTTTTTCAGTGGCAGGGACTGGGAGACTAGTCAGGATAAAGGGAAAGATGCCTGCAGCAATGTACAGAGACATCCTGGATGAAAACCTGCTCCAGAGCGCTCTTGACCTCAAACTGGGGCGACAGTTCATCTTTCAGCAGGACATCGACCCTAAGCACACAGCCAAGATATCAAAGGAGTGGCTTCAGGACAACTCTGTGAATGTCCTTGAGTGGCCCAGCCAGAGCCCAGACTTGAATCCGATTGAACATCTCTGGACAGATCTTAAAATGGTTTCGCACCAATGCTTCCCTTCCAACCTGATGGAGCTTGAGAGGTGCTGCAAAGAGGAATGGGCGAAACTGGCCAAGGATAGGTGTGCCAAGCTTGTGGCATCATATTCAAAAAGACTTGAGGCTGTAATTGCTGCCAAAGGTGCATCGACAAAGTATTGAGCAAAGGCTGTGAACACTTATGTACATGTGATTTCTCAGTTTTTTTATTTTTAATAAATTTGCAAAAACCTCAAGTAAACTTTTTTCACAATGTCATTATGGGGTGTTGTGTGTAGAATTCTAAGGAAAAAATGAATTTAATCCATTTTGGAATAAGGCTGTAACATAACAAAATGTGGAAAAAGTGACGCACTGTGAATACTTTCCGGATGCACTGTAAGTTTCCTACAGTCTAAAAATATACTGTGGCGGAAACAGACAGGACTATACAACATTCAAAAGAAAATCAATATACTGTAATTGTGATGTTTAAATTAACATTATTCATCTCTAATAAGCAACACAGGAATAAAATTCTTCAAACTTAAATATTTCACAATTAAAGATTATTAATGTTTCTCCTGTACACAATACATTTAATTCTGGTTAAATTGAAATTTGTATGCTTAACAACAATAACATATACTGGTAAAACTCAGACCTGTAGTCCTCAAAGAAAGGTGGTTCATGCACCTTTCATAAAACACAGCACCACAGGTCATTACGCTGAGGTTGCTGTAGTGTCCTGCTTTGGTAATATCTGGTTATCTTACACTTTGTTGTTGTTTAGTTACTGAAATGCTTCCTGCGTTTGGCTTCAGACCAAGCATTAGTTGCAGGTCTTGTTGTTCTTTGTTGCATGCTGGTGTGTATCAGTTTCTATTGTGTTGAACTGCATATGGCTTGTGTATAGTACTTCATAGCGAATGCATGGTAATATTGCCATCCAGAAACACAGCAACCCAGGTCACTCTGCCAAGGAATGTCGTCACTTTTTTCATAATGTAATCGTGTTTAAGGCTTTGTTTTGCTTTTGTAGTTTGTGACTTGCATGTGCAATGAAAAAGATCAGTCAGGCTGCACAATGTACATTACCATCAGCAGCTGTCGGCATGTTTCTTTTCCTATCAGCTATGCCGAAGGCACACTGAGACTGTGCCACCACTGGACATAAGAAGGACTTGAAGCTCAATTACATGGCCAAGTTAGCCTGCACGTCCAATTCATGGGTCATGTTAAGCATATCACGGCACAAGCTCTCCATCAAGATAAACATTTAAGGCCCGGGCTTCAGAAGATTTTGCATCCTATGAAAAAACTAGTAATCCCAGCCCACCTTAAATCCCTTCGCACATCTCCAGTCTTTCATTTCATAAATGTGTCAACCAGCACAAGCAGCCTGCTGTCCCATCCCCCACCTTGACGGAGCTCAGCTCGAGAAAAACGTTCTCCCAGCTCAAGCCAAGGCTCCTTATCTGCGTGTGAGCTGAGGTGCCTGGGGTTGTATAGGGTAAATAATACAGTAGATTGTTATTTAGAATACATGCATTTCATTTGTGTTCTCTGTCTACAAAGATCTGGGTAAGTGTAGGATGAAAGGAAATGCGAGAAATGCTGAACACATACCTAAAGCAGAAACTATTTCCATGTTATACTAATAATGATGAGAAGTGTTTAATGTGTGAAGACTTTAGTCCAAATATCAAATACACATGCGCGCTTTTATTCAAGGATATAACCAAAAAAAAAAAAAAAAAAAAAAAAAAAAGCATTCAATTAACATGTGACTGTCAATGAGTTAAAAACTCGAGCTCAAATGTCAATCGACAGGGAGTTTACACATTCTTGAATGGTGCAGAGGTAAGAACTGCTGCCTTATAACCCAAAGGTCCCGGGTTCGAGACCGGGCGCTCCACATTTTGTGAGTTACTATTATTATTATTTCTACAATATAATAAAAACATACATTTGATGTGAGTCTGTAACACCTGGTGTAAATTTTGGTTACTTGTAAAAGTTCGTGCTTGTTTTTTTCATTATTCAGTTTTATTCTCTCAGTGACGATCACATGGTACAACAAACTTGCCTCTCCCTCTCTGAGTTGATGGTATTTATCTCCATTCTTTTCACAAGATCAGCGCTGTGGCTGATGCCTACTCAGAACTGTTTGTTGTACTGGCAATCAAAGATACAATGTCCTGTGCCTGCCATCAGACTGGACAAAGGCAAGACCGTAACAACAGACCGCTTCTTCACAGCGCTTTCAAAGGCTAATAGACTGCAATGTAATTCTGCTTGGCACCATAAGTAAAATGGGATTTCGACCTGCAGCTAAAGTCACTTCAGCACGTGAGCACTTCGCAATGCTAGTGTTTAGATCTGACAGGGTTGCAGTCTATTAGCCGACGAAAGTGCAATGAAGAAGCTGTCTGTTGTTACGGTCCTGCCTTTGTCCAGTCTGATGGCGATCACAGGACATAGTATCTTTGATTGCCGGTACAACAAATAGTTCTGAGCAGGCATCAGTCACAGCAGTGCTCTTGTGCAAAGAATGGAGATAGATGCCATCAAGTCAGAGGGAGAGGCAAGTTCGTTGTACCTTGTCACTGAGAGAATGAAACTGAATAATGAAAAAGAAGCACTAACTTTTTATACAAGTAGCCAAAATTTTATTTTATAATTTTTTTAGTAGCCAATGTTTTTATTATACAGTAATCCCTCGCTATATTGCGCTTCGACTTTCACGGCTTCACTCTATCGCGGATTTTATATGTAAGCATTATTTAAATATATATCGCAGATTTCTCGCTGGTTCGTGGGTTTCAGTGGACAATGGGTCTTTTAATTTCTGGTACATGCTTCCTCAGTTGGTTTGCCCAGTTGATTTCATACAAGGAACGCTATTGGCAAATGGCTAAGAAGCAACCCAGATAGAGCACGTATTACGTATTAAATAAAACTCCTCACATATATTGTGAGCAGGGGGGCTGTTTGCACCCCTAGAGGATATAGACGCTCATCTATAAAATGCTGAAAGACTACCTTCATATTGCTCCCTTCCTTGCTGGGCTTACTTGCGGCTGCTTTGTCAAACGATATGCTCCCCGCACAGTGCTTCGCATACTTAAAAGCTCGAACAGCACCTATTGGTTTTTGATTGTTTACTTTTCTCTCTCTCTCTCTGACATTCATACTTAAAATCCCAAACAGCACCTATTGATTTTTGATTGTTTGCTTCTCTCTCTCTCTGACATTCTCTGCTCCTGACATGCAGTCCTTTGAAGAAGAAATATGTTTGCATTCTTTTAATTGTGAGACAAAACTGTCATCTCTGTCTTGTCATGGAGCACGTTTAAACTTTTGAAAAACAGACAAATGTTTGTTTGCAGTGTTTGAATAAAGTTCCTGTCTCTCTACAACCTCCTGTGTTTCTGTGCAAATCTGTGACCCAAGTGTGACAATATAAAAATAACCATATAAACATATGGTTTTTACTTCACAGATTTTCACCTTTCGTGGGGGGTTCTGGAACGCAACCCCCGCAATTGAGGAGGGTTCACTGTATTGTAGAAATAATAATAATAGCAGCTCACTACTCAAAACACAGACTGCTCGGTCTCAAACCCGGGACCTTCGGGTTATAAGGCAGCAGTGCTTACCTCTGCACCATTCAAGAATACGTGTAAACTCCCCGGCAATTGACATTTGAGCTTGAGTTTTTAATTCATTGATTGTTCTTTGGTTTTATTCTTGAATAAAAGCGCATGCGTTTATTTGATATTTGGACTAAAGTCTTCACACATTAAACACTTCACATCATTATTAGTTTAACATGGAAAAAGTTTCTGCTTTAGGTATGTGTTCAGCATTTCTTACATTTCCTTTCATCCTACACTTAACCAGGTCTTTTTCATCCTACACTTAACCAGGTCTTTGTAGACACGGAACACACACAAAATGCACGTATTCCAAATAACAATATACTGTATTATTTACCCTCTACAACCCCAGGCACCTCACCTAACACGCAGATAAAAAGGCTTAGCTTGAGCTGGGAGAATGTTTAGCCCGAGCTGAGCTCCATCAAGGCAGGGGATGGGACAGCAGGTTGCTTGCTGCTTGTGATGATCAACAGTGTTACAAAACGAAAGAGGCTGATGGAGGGATGTGATGTGATGTGAAGGGATTTAAGATGGGCCGGGATTATGAGTTTATTTTGTAGGCTTCAGGAATTCTAGTGTTAAAGAAAAATCTGGTAATTAATGATGAGAGAACCCTAATGAATTTGCTTCATCTCGAATTTGGCAAAAAAGTATAAATGTTTGGGAATTGTCAAAGAGGAAGGAGAACTGAACTAGTTTAGTTTTCAATGGATTACAGTAGTCCAATGGTCTTAAGTTCCCCTAGGGCTAGGGAAACATCGGCTAATTATGCTGGGCTGATTATTGTGGCCAAAAATATTACTTACGCTGTGAGGAAGCAGTGCTTAATCACTGTGCTACACCAGATTGGAATTAATAGAATTAAAGGAATACCCTGTACAAAAATTATATATTTTTAATGTGTTAGTTACTGCACTGTGTAGCTTGAATTGATGACCAAGAAAATATTATTATTCTTAGATTTAATACTGAACGAAGATAAAATGTTTGTGAAATAATAGAAGTCAATCGTGACCTATGCTTCAGAACAGCAAACAATGTTTTTTTGTTTTTTTTCCATGGATATTTTTCACATCTCACATCACTTTTTTAGTTGTGTGCTCAAAACGTGCAAAACATGCATTTTTTGGAAAAATATTGTTAAATTAATACTTCCACAAAAGTCAGAGCACATCATAAACAGGAAATACATTCCCATAATACTGCTCTTCTGAATTGATGACAGGACTCCTGTCTAAAAAATGAAGGACGAGGTAGATTATCAATTCATTTATGCAATAGTCAATGTTCCTAGAAGCATTTTTGTACTTTCTAGCATTGAGGTGTATGTACCATTATTAGCTTAAAAAAAACAAATTTCATGAATAACCTGCTGAAATTACAGTGTACTTTTAATACTTTCTGATACTGTTTAATTTACTTCTGCTGGGTCATTATTCAGAGACTGAAAATCACTGCAAATTTTCAGACCTACCAATTCTACCTCAGAGCTGCACACATGAACAAATGTATTGGAAACAGATTAACTTCTTTAGATAACACTAAGTACATATGATACTTTTACTTATTAAGCAGTCTTTTTTACTGAAAGAGTCAACATGCTTAATGTAAACTCTTCAGAAAATGAAAACATGAAAAAAATAAGGCATAAAATAAAAATAATTCCTAATCTAAGAGCTCACTAGTACACAGAATCAACTAACCAATTACCCTCCTTTTACCTTTAAAATGGCAATCTTTGAACAAATATCTTGAACACTACTAGCAGCTCTGCTAGCTTTATTTTTTGTCATCCTAATTTTCCAGGAATTCTTAACCATTCCACTGTAGGACATCATTTTAATATCTATAATGTTTAATTCATTCTTCAATGCAAGATTTACTTTAACTTATTTTTCATCTCTCTTTTGTAAACTCATGGTGAATCAGGCCAGCTGAATCTCTTCCACAGCATTTAAATAACTATTTATTGAAATAAAAATGAGATTTACAAAAATACATACATACAGATTTTACAGTACATACCTTTTGCCCTGCTTTGTAAACTTTTCCATCCCATTCAATTGACATAAACTTTGACCATGGACTCTGCATCCTTTTGGACTGAATTTCAGGTCTACTTATTATTCCTTTAAAACCACAAAATTTTATTTGCTTATCATATTTCTCATGGCACTCTTTTAACCATTGAGTAAACTCTTTAAAAATTACCATTCTTTGACCCTGTTAGAAAAATAAATATTAACAAATTAAATAACTGTGTGTGTGATTTTACATACATATATTGTGCATAAACAGATTTTTTTCCCCCTACAGACAGAACAGAACAGAAATATCATTTCCTCAAATAACACAAGTTATAGGACTCTGCACTATAACATGGCCAAATCTACTTAATTTTTATTTCTGGTCAATCTAAAAATATTGCAATAAAAACATTTTATCATTGAAATATTTAAAGAAGATTTTCATAGTAACTCTGTAAATCCGTTCAAAATAATTAACATTTTTTACTGAAGGTGTAATGATATACAATTTTATAACACAATGCATATCTTACTAAGTGACAGGTTATCAATACATTCCTTAAACATTTGAGTATCAGGAAAAGTGTGGAGCCTGGAAAGTTTTGTTTTTTTTTTTTAATAAAAGAAAGCTTTCTTAGTGATGTTACTGATTTGAAATTGAAATGAATGACTGGAATATATGATAACACCAACATTCATCACTTCTGTACAAGAAGACATAGTAAACTCTAGAGAATTTTTTTTCTGTGATGTACACATCTTAAACAAAGGCTTATATATAAAAAAAAAAAAAACTTTTCACCATTTATCTAACAAAATAATATATATACATACATACATATACATACACACACACAGAAAATCAAGTTTGAATCATTTTTAATAATTAATTACACTACAACTATTTTTTTACTCTTAAAGTATACATTTACCATATTTACATTGTTTTTTTCCAGTGTACCAGCTAGACATTGATAATTCCTGAGGGGTAATTCTAAATAGGGATTATTATTTTAATAATACTGCACTTGTGTCTTGCCAACACTTATTCCATATGAAATACATCAACAAATAATAAACACAGTATTACTTCTTCTTCTTTCTGCTACTCCAGTTAGGGGTTGCCACAGCGGATCATCTTCTTCCATATTTTTCTGTCCTCTGCATCTTGTTCTGTTACACCCATCACCTGCATGTTCTCTCTCACCACATCCATAAACCTTCGCTTAGGTCTTCCTCTTTTCCTCTTCCCTGGCAGCTCTATCCTTAGCATCCTTTCCCCAATATACTCCTCTCTCCTCTGCACATGTCTGCACATGTCGAAACCAACGCAATCTCACCTCTCTGACTTTGTCTCCCAACAGTCCAACTTGAGCTGACCCTCTAATGTACTCATTTCTAATCCTATCCATCCTCGTCACACCCAGTGCAAATCTTAGCATCTTTAACTCTGCTACCTCCAGCTCTGTCTCTGCTTTCTCGTCAGTGCCACCATCTCCAACCCATATAACATAGCTGGTCTCACTACCGTCCTGTAGACCTTTTTTTTCCCTTTGGTTATATTCTTGAATAAAACCAGATGTGTTTACTTGATATTTGGACTAAAGTCTTGACACATTATACACGTCATGTCATTATTAGAATAACATAGAAAAGTTTCTGCTTTAGGTATGTGTTTAGCATTTCTTGCCTCGCATTTCCTGCCATCCTACACTTACACAGATTATTGTAGACACGGAATTCACATGAAATGTATGTATTCCAAAAAATATATTATTTATCCTATATAACTCCAGTCACCTCACTGCCAGACAGAGGGACTGGAGCTCTGAGAATTTTGTGACGGACTTAACATCCGTTGGTAGGCGGGGATGGGAAAGTAGGCTGCTTGTGCTGATCAACACATTTGCAAAACAAAAGACGCTGATGGAGAAATATGAAGGAATTTATGGTGGCCAAGGATTACAATTTTTTTCATTTTCTGTTGGTTGTGGTCTAAGTGAACCAACAGAAAATGGCACATCTCCATGCTTACAGAAAAGATGCAAAACATGTTCCCACATCTATGATACAGACCGTATAGTTATACCACATTGCCGACTTGAACATCATATAAAGGGATCATTTTCCTGCAGATCGTCTAATGTAGTCTACCTAACTTTCTGCATGAAATGTCCTGACACTGCACTCTATGTGGGAGAAACTGGACAAACACTCCGCCAGAGAATGAATTTACACAGGTTCCACATTAAACATGGCAACACAGATGTTCCTGTAGCGGCCCACTTCAACAACCATGGACACTGTGAGAGGGACTTTAAAGTCACAGTGCTTATGGGCAACTTCAAAACACAGCAAGAGAGAATATAATGGGAAGTTAAACTCATGCTAAAATTTAATACATTACAACATGGATTGAATAGAGACAAGAGTTTTATGGCCAGATATAAGGATTGTTTACATCTCTCAGAATGACAGACAACCTGTCTACAGATCCACATTGTTTGGAAAAAACTGATTACAAACTTCAAAAGACTTTGTTGGACAGTTATCTTATCCAGAGATCTTGACCATTCATTGTTCTTCTCTCTCTTGTTAAATTAACCCTAGCCTGAATGAATCTATTCATTTTTTACATTTAAAATTTCTCATTTAAAGATTTACCAATGTTGTTTCTTGTCCTAGAGTGTGTATATAAACATAGGGAACTCCAGTCTCTGTATTACATCTTGCCTGAAGAAGAGGCCTGAGTTGCCTCGAAAGCTTGCATATTGTAATCTTTTTAGTTAGCCAATAAAAGGTGTCATTTTGCTTGGCTTTTCTCTACATTCATAATGGCTAACACGGTACAACACCATAGTACTACTGGTCATAAGAGACTAAAGTTGAACCTTTTGGCTATCATGGAAAATTCCATGTGTAGTGTAAACTCAATACTTCCAATGACCCCGAGAACACCTTTCCCACAGTGAGGCATGGTGGTGGCAGCATCACGCTGTGAGGATGTTTATCATCAGCAGGGACAGGAAAACTGGTCAGAAATGATGCAGAGATTTGACACTGGGATGACCCAAGCAATGTAAAGCCGATTTTTAAAGTTTCAATTTATTTTTCTTTTAAAAGTTGCCCTGTCTGGGGTCAGTGCCCCCAAGTATGAAAACCACTGGGTCATTCCATGTCAAATCAACCAATGACCCACACACTTCTGAGACAAAAAATTCTGGAAAGATGACCGTGTTAGTCAGGAGATACCCTGTAATTTTTATTTGATGTAAGATCTTTCCAAGATGCAGCCAGTTTCAAAGTCAAAGTGAACTTTATTGTCATCTCAACCATATACAAGTATACAGATAGACGAAATTGCAAAGCTCAGGGTCCACAGTGTAAGAACATGACGTGCAAATAATAATTTAAAAATACAATTAAAATTTAAATTAAAATTTAATTAAAATTAAAACACAAACAAGACAAGACATTGTGCAAAGACAAGACAAAGAAGTAGCAGCAATATCGATGTGTAAGATATGTAAAATAATAAATAAATAATAGATATAGCTAATACAGAAATTATCAGTGTATGATAATAGTTGTTTAAGACATGTGTAAACAATGACAGGTCAGAATGTTTCACAGCAGAAGGATAACAAGAGTGTCAAAATACTTAAAGGTCAGTAAGAGATTTCAGTTCTTTTCTACCTGCACATTCGTCTTTGCAGGACAGTGGCTCACATATATAAAAGTTCTGTTTTTAGAGGTGGTTGAGGCCGTGTGGAAGGTCCCAGGGGGCAGCCTGTTGTTAAGGAGTCTAACAGCTTGGGGGTAAAAACTCTCCTGCAGCCTGGTAGATCTGGCTTTGATGCTGCAGTATCTTCTCTTGGATGGCAGAAGTGTGACAAGTCCATGTGAGGGGTGTAAGGGGTCCTGCACAATGCTGCAGGCCTTGCAGACACTGCGTTTGTAAAATATGTCTTGTAGTGAAGGGAGAGGCACCCCAATAATGTTTTCTGCTGTCTTCACTATCCTTTGCAGGTGCTTGCGGTCGGATATGTTGCAGTTGCCATACCAGACAGTGATACAGCTGGTCAGAACACTCTCAATGGTGCCTCTGTAGACCATGGTGAGGATGGAAGGGGGAAGACGTGCTCGCTTCAGCCGCCTCAGGAAGTGTAGTCTCTGCTGGGCTTTCTTGATTAGTGAAGAGGTGTTATGTGTCCACGTAAGTTCCTCAGTTATGTGCACATCGAGGAACTTGGTACTCCTAACAGTCTCCACATCTAAATCGTTGATGCTGAGTGGGATGTGGGCAGGACGTGATTTTCTGAAGTCCGCAATTATCTCTTTTGTCTTGTCGACATTGAGAGATAGATTGTTGTCTTCACACCATGCGGACAGCCGTTCCACCTCATCTCTATATGTTCTTTCATCATCTCTGCTTATCAGTCCCAGCACCGTCGTATCATCCGCAAACTTGATGATGTGGTTGGTGTTGTGCATGGCTGTGGAGTCGTGAGTCAGCAGGGTGAAGAGCAGTGGACTAAGCACGCAGCCCTGCGGTGCTCCAGTGCTCAGTGTGATGATGCTGGAAGTGTTGCAGCCTATCTGAACTGAATGGGGCCTCTCTGTCAAGAAGTCCAGAGGGTGGTGTTCAAGCCCAACCTGCTCAGTTTTACAACCAGCTTTTTAGGGATGATTGTGTTGAAGGCAGAGCTAAAGTCTATGAATAGCATCCTGACATATGTGTCTTTTTTATCCAGATGTGTCAGGGAGAGGTGAAGGGCAGAGCATATGGTATCCTCAGTTGACCTGTTTGAGCGGTAAGCAAACTGAAGAGGGTCAAGGGAGGCAGGGAGATTAGTCTTTATGTGTGACATGACTAACCTTTCGAAGCACTTCATTATGATTGGCATGAGTGCAACTGGTCGGTAGTCATTCAGGCATGTCACTGATGACTTCTTCAGCACTGGTACGATCGTGGTTGACTTGAAGCATGCTGGGACTGACAACTGGCTCAGAGATGTGTTGAAGATGTCTGTGAGGACACTAGCCAGTTGACTGGCACATTCATTGAGCACACGACCAGGTATGTTGTCAGGTCCTGCAGCCTTGCGTGGATTGACTCTGGATAGAGTCCTCTTCACGTTATTTATGGAGAGACATAGTGCCTGGTCAGTGGAGGGGGGTGTTGCTTTTCTCGCAGGCTCTTTGTTGTGCGCCTCAAACTGTGCGAAGAAGTTGTTCAGCTCATCCGGAAGGGTGGCATCATCATCGCTGCTGTGTGGGTTGGGCTTGTAGTTTGTAATTGTCTGAACGCCCTGCCACATACGACGTGCGTCTCTGGTGCTGCTGAATTGTTTGTTGATCCTCTGTGCGTATGCCCACTTAGCTCTCCTTATAGCGCGAGACAGGTTGGCTCTGGTCATCCTCAGGACGGCCTTGTCTCCAGATCTGAAGGCTGCATTTCTGATCTTGAGCAGCTTGTGCAATTCTCTTGTCATCCAGGGCTTTTGGTTGGCTCGTGTGGTAACATCCTCTATGCATTTGGAGATATAGCCAGTCACAGAGTCTGTGTACTCCTCCAGATTGATGGAGTCACCATTCATAGCAGCCTCTCTGAAAATGTCCCAGTCTGTCATTTCAAAGCAGTCTTGGAGAGCTGAAACCACACCATCCTGCCACACTCTGATGCTCTTGTGGGCTGGTTTAGAGCACTTCTGCAGGGACTTGTATGCAGGGACCATAAAAATGCTGATATGATCTGAACAACCGAGGTGGGGGTGGGGTAGGGCTTTGTAGGCATCAGGAGCGGTCCTGTAAACATTGTCCAGACAGCTTCCCCCTCTAGTAGCAAAGTTCACATTCTTGTAGAATTTTGGGAGAAATGACTTCAAGTTGGCATGATTGAAGTCTCCGGCAATAATGTAAAATGCCTCGGGGTGCGTCGTTTGCAATTTGCCGATGATCTCGTAGAGTTCCGCTAGTGCCTGGTTAGCATTTGCGCTAGGCGGGAGATAGACAGCAACCACCAGCACGCAACTGTATTCCCTCGGCAGGTAGAAAGGCCGACACCTTACTGATAAAACCTCTATCAGCGGGGAGCAGCGTTGCGCAACTGAGGCAACATTCCTACACCACTCTCTGTTCACATAAACACACAGTCTCCCCCTGCGGGTCTTACCGGACAAAGAGGCATCTCTGTTCACTCGGAAGATGGTCAGTCCGTCTAGCTGGATGGCCGAGTCTGCAATGTTTTCCTGGAGCCATGTCTCAGTGAAAATAAAGATGCAACAGTCTCTCATTTCCCACTGCTTGGCCCGCTGCAGCTTTACATAATCCAGCTTGTTGTCCAGCGATCGGACGTTCGCAAGCAGAATAGACGGTATCGCAGGTCTGGTTGGGTTAGTTTTTAGCCTTGTGCTAACACCTCCGCGTTTGTCTCGTTTCTGCTTCCGATCGCTGCACTTGCGTTTTCGCCAGCTCAACTTCTTAGGCTGCCGAAGTACGGAAAGGCTGTGGAGCGTCTCTGTCGCCTCACTGGATATTTCAGCGCAGTTTCTTCAGAAATCACGCAGGATTTGCCACTCGTAAATGTATGTCTGCGTACTACTATCACTTAAATCTACTTTTTTACTTCTATTAGTTGACAAAGACGAACAAAGATTAACACTAAACACCACGGACTCGGGAGCTCTGTAAGCCGCAGCCTGCAGTTTACAGAGGGGAGATGGATGTGGATTTTATCCGGCCTCATTTTCTTCATCAAATTGCACAAGTGCATAGCTCAAAAACTAAACCACCAAGGAGGCTCAGACTTTGAATGCTGGTACATTAATTAGTGTAATATGTGACAAAATTAAAACATTTGGTCCAGATGACTCTGCATGGTCAATGCAGCCCCTTGAAATTGACCAAAATTTAAGTGTTTGGTTTAGCTATATTTAAGCTTCAGAAACATTTGTAACTGACAGACTTTTATTTTTTTTTTTCCTTATTCACATAACCATATAGGCTTTCTGAAAAAGCAACAAACAGAAAAGTAACTATCACAGCAGACGAGCTCGCAAATCCAAAAAATAATTTGGAATTTCATTTTAAGAGCACCAAAATAGCATGTGGGAAGGTGTGGAAAGGTAAAGATAATTTTTAAAATATTTTTCATTTTATTACATTGTCCCTTCTTTCTCAAAACACAAACCTTACTTTTCTTATCCAAATTTTTCCTGTTTATTTTCCATCCTAAATATAGGCTGAATGCATCATGTGTCAATGATAATCACTGAGTTCTCAATAAGATATAAAAAAAAAAAAACTTTTTTCACATCAAACTACATGAAATGACCATATTGTTTTAGATAGCAAAGGGTGGGGGCGGCACGGTGGCGCAGTGGTAGCACTGCTGCCTCGCAGTTAGGAGACCCGGGTTCGCTTTCCGGGTCCTCCCTGCGTGGAGTTTGCATGTTCTCCCTGTGTCTGCGTGGGTTTCCTCCGGGCACTCCGGTTTCCTCCCACAGTCCAAAGACATGCAGGTTAGGTGGATTGGCGATTCTAAGTTGGCCCTAGTGTGTGCTTGGTGTGTGGGTGTGTTTGTGTGTGTCCTGAGGTGGGTTGGCACCCTGCCCGGGATTGGTTCCTGCCTTGTGCCCTGTGTTGGCTGGGATTGGATCCAGCAGACCCCCGTGACCTTGTGTTCAGATTCAGCGGGTTGGACAATGGATGGATGGATAGCAAAGGGTGTCAAACAGTGCATGCATTAAATGTAATTAAGTAAAAATAATGTTTTACACCTTTGAAATTAAATCACATATTAACGATTTGACAGCCCTAATAAGAATATATGAAAGTATATCAAGAACCAATTATAAATCAACACGTATATTTGATTGTCTCAGTAAACCTTTGGTAAGGGAGAAAAATTCAAACAAGCAAGAATATCAATCCACTGCAAGGTGCAAAGATATCCAGATACTAGCCCAATTTTCAAGACATGAAATCAGTCAAAGAGTGCATAACTGCACTATTATAAAAATAATAATAAAAAAAAAAACTAGTACATTTAAAGCAGTTTAACACTGTACCTGTCCTTTGATCAAGCGTGTGAAGAGAGTATTCTTTTCCTTGAGTCTTAGCTCTAGGTCCATGAAAGTGAGTTTGTTAGTGCTGACTTGAAATTTGTCATTGGTGAAAAGCACACCAGAAATACGATAATAGCACTCCACAGGTACTACACTTCCCTTCTTTGGAGGGGCACACCAGTCAAAGCTTAAAAAAAGTATTAAGTATATTATTATAAAACAAATGTAAAAATACAGTTTTACAAAAATATAAATGCTTTCCTTCTACACAGTACAGACAATTCTCAAAATGAATTTCCATTTATTGTGCTTTATATTGTATTTAAATAAAAGAATAAAACAAATGATTCAGTGGCATTGACATTACCAGGAAAAAATGCTATGTGTGTCCCCAATACACAGCAAAGCAGAACAACTTAAGAGAAGGTGAAAAATGTACCAAGACTATGTAAAAACCATCATCAGAAACAATAGAAAATGTGAACTTACTTATACTTATGGCTAAGTTTTGTGTTGGACAAAATATACCACTGAACTGTTTTTTTTTTTTTTTTTTTTTGGTCCGAAGGCAAGTATATCTTAGGGAACATACATGTATTATTCCTGGTTTGTAAATTCCCTGTAAGGTGGAAAAAGTAGGAGATGTAGAGTATGACCAGAGAAAATGAAAGGAACATTAGTAATGTTGAGCATGTCCACCCTGTTAATCCAGGTTGATCACAGAGATGGTACCTATCTTGAGTACATGAGTGTTCTGCCCACATCTTGTCAGTTGAGACTGTTATTTGTTGAACTGTGCTCCCCCTTCATCTCGTCATTTATTAACACACCAGTCAGTCACGTCCCACACTCACAGTGGCACTATAAAAGTCTATGAAACTCACGTAAAGCATGTAGGCCCCATAATAAACATTTGAATACAATACACCCCATGTGTCTCACGTAGGCACCCCTTTATCTCGTTTCGGTCACGTCCAAAACGTATCCTTAGGGTATATAAACCCCTGGGTCTGGTTAGTTGTGCTACACAGCAATTTGAACCTCTGTCTACACACTTCTCTTTGTCTCGATCCAACCGTGGAAATCACTTGCCTTGTAAGTGTCTTTTAAAGCTTTGTTGTTTAATGTATACTGTTTGCTATGTATTGCTTTGTACACCTGTAAATGCCTGTATGTTTCTTTTGTATATATTTCAGTTTACAACAAAGTATGTCCAGTAAAAGCCTTCAAGAAAGCTCGCTCACCCCTTGTCGTTTTTTATGTGGATGTGTCAAGTTGTTTAAGCTCTCTGTGGCCGCGTTGCACTGACAGCGCGGAGTGAGGCAGAAAAGTAAAAAGGCGAATCCACGCCGCGGGACAGACTGCAAGAGAATCATTAAGACAGCTAAGTTAAGGAATGTTGTGGCCACGCGGATCAAAGAAGGATCCTACGGCAACTTAGTAAAAGGGCAATTCCACAGCGCGGGACGGACCGCAGAACATTGCTCCTCACCTGCTAAGTGAAGGGACGTTCGTGCCAAGGATCAAAGGGAGGATCTCTGGACAACTTGGCTGAAAGACAGTATTCACACCGCAAATCGGAGTGCAGCATCTCCACGGCATTTTTAAATCAACTGACAGGTTGAAGCGCAGTAAGGGCTGTTCATGCCGTGCTTTCCAATATAGATTCTCGTTGTTTACAGCCACGGGAAACGCCAAAATCAGTACACACAGAAGCCGAACTGGGATCTGATTGCCTTAAGCATTTCAGCTTTATTTACAGTGCATCCGGAAAGTATTCACAGCGCATCACTTTTTCCACATTTTCCAAATTTGCTAATAACAACCTCAGCTAGAAGGTAGTCAGACATGAATACATGAACTTTCAATTGTGAAAGATGGGGGATGGGGACATCTTTTCATGTGACACTTTTCTAATCCCATTGTTCCCCTTTTTATCTCTTTAAAAAATGTTGTGATTTGAAACACCTGTTGTGAGGATTCACACTGGGAATTTAAGAGTGACTTGGAAATATTAAGTTTTACTGGATTTAAGTCGCTATTTCACTAACTGACCTGTAAAACAGCTGTAAATGAAATATGTAATACAGTGAAAAACAATAACCTATATTTATGTGTAGACAACATTTACAGATTTGATTAAATCTGTGCAATATGTTCTTAACTCTGCAATAATGAGATAATGACAAATCCCGTGGGTTAGTCAGAGTGCTTCAAGGGTGTACACACAAGATCAAGTTCAGACTGTACAGTTAATAAACAGTAAAAAAAAAAATAAAGCAAAAGACACTCAGTATTCTCTGTCTAGTAAGCATTTTATATATTTAAAGTATGTCAATAAAGGGTTTATTTTGGTTGAGAAAGGGGCCTATTTATTGTGTGGGCATTATTAAATGTTTCACATTTTTCTCTTTACTTACATTTAGCAAGGAGGGAGAGTATTAAGCATAAATTAACATGACACAAAGAAATGCCCAGGAAATATCCTAGCAATTTGATAGGTGAACACAGCTGAACACACTGTTATATGTTGCTCCAAATCACTTATTACGCAAAAGTACTATAGCATATATTTTGAACAAGACACACCAAAAATAAGTATTTATATAACTGCCAAAATTCCAGAAACTCTTGCACTTCTACAAAAGGTTGGAAAAAGAATTCCCTTCCTATATTCTCTGTTTCCCATATGTAATATAATAAAGGACAGTATAGCAATAGTGAAGGAATCACATGGCCCTGCCTTCCTAAAGGAACTCACTCAACCACTCACTTTTACTCTTATGTTGGTGCTATTCCACTCCCCAAGTATAAACCAAAAGTAACTTATTTTCACTTGACAAATAATGATATTGTCCTCAGCTAAAAGGATCCATACAATACTAACCAGTTCACTAAAGAACAATCTGCTTTCTGACTCTGCATCTGGAGGACAAATCACCATGGAGGCTATCTTCAATAATATAAACAAACAAGGGGGCTCCGCCCCCTGCTCGCTTCGCTCGCCTAGCCCCGGTGTTTTGAACCCGTGCCCGCTGGTCAGCCGTAGTTTCAGCCACGCGTTGTAGGAGCTTGCGTTGTTTTGAACCCGTGCTTGCCCTGCTTCTGCGGTTTGAGACGCGCGTTGTAGGCGTATATCTGTCAGTTGAGCTCGTTCGGTTTGAACCCGTGCCTGTTTTGCCTCCGCAGTTTCAGACGGTGGACAGGAAGTAAAGAACGCATTGTATGGCAAATCACAAAGATTTATTGGAATATCTCTTTATATACAATATTTGTAGTAAAGATGGTTTGTTGTCCTTGAATGATTTTTCTTGGTATTGGAGTATTTATAACTTTAAGTTTAATGTCAGATGAACGCCAAACTCATGAGAAGGCTACATAAAGTTGTCCATGTCCAAATACGTGCTCAGAGAGGTATATACCAAGTTTGTCCATGGTCTGTGCTTGGGATTTGTTTGATTGTCATGGCAAATGCAGGGTTTACTGGGAAATTGGCGTCGCCCAAGTGTAAATGGCAATTCAAGGGCAGAACTTGTAAGGTGAATTCTAGGAATTAAAACAGTATTGTCAGTATGTGATCCTGTAAGTATTTTTGCTTCAATAACATTGTTTGACATGGTGTTGATGACTAAACGTGTACCGTTGCATAAAGTCTGTTTAGTATTAACGTTTTTTAATAGCATGACAATTGTTCCAATTTTAAGGTTAAGATTGTGTTTGTGGCAATCCGGCTGGGTTAATAGTGTTCAGATATTGTAAAGAGAAGTTAAGATGTTCAATGTCATCTGCAGAATCAATTTTGTCAGTACTTAGAAAGAGGCGGCTTTCTCCAGGTAGTAATGCAATGACTTGGTTAATTATGTGATCCACATCAATATTCTTTGGACATAATATAGCCCATCGCGTTAACAGTGGTATCTGGTCTATTGTTTTGGAGGCGTGAGCGCAACTCCATTAGTTCTTCCTTGTTTAGCATTAGTAACATGGATAATGGATTGCACTTATTGTTAATACGTAGCGTTTTCTGTGGTTGAATTGTTAAAATGTATGACTGTAATGTGATGATTAAGTTATGCTATATAGTCTTCACGTGTGAGGATGATGAACCTTTAATACGGAGTGTTCGTTTATTCTTATTGCCCATCAGGTGTTGTGCCTGTGTCTTGTGTGGTTGCACTGTAAATATTGTATCACTGTAACGTATTTGTGTGGTTTCTGTAGTATATCGTGTTTTTGCTTGTGGGTTATTAGAGGTGCGTGGATCATGCATGTGTAGTGTGTTTGCGTACTGTCTGGCGCTTTCCGTACTCCAATTGATTTGTGACCCTTTCTGGACTTCGTAGTCTGTCCCGTTTTGCTTTGGGTGGCGTATCATGTCGGGTTTGATTTGTGAACCTTTCTCGACTCCGAATTCTGTCCCGTTCTACTATGAGGTGGGGCGCTGACTCTTGTTGTTTGTGTGATTGTATCACTGTAATGTGATTCAAATATGTTGTGGAGTCCGAATTTGTGGGGTTTCTGTACTATATCGTGTTTTTGCTTGCGGGTTATTAGAGGTGCGTAGATCATGCATGTGTAGTGTGTTTGCGTACTGTCTGGCGCTTTCCGTACTCCAATTGATTTGTGACCCTTTCTGGACTCCGTAGTTTGTCCCGTTTTACTCTGGGATGGCGTATTATGTCGGGTTTGATTTGTGAACCTTTCTCGACTCCGTATTCTGTCCCGTTTTACACTGGGTTTGGGCGCTGTAATCTCGGGCTTGATGGGTGACACCGTGTGGACTCCGTAGTCTGTCCCGTTTCACTCTGGGTCGTGTGTGTGACTCCTCCTTTTTGTGTGCTATGGGCTTTGTGTGGCGCCTGCGTCTGACTCCTCTTTTTTGTGTGCTATGGGGCGCGTGTCTCATTTCTTATTTCTGTTAGTGGAGGGGGACTTTGTGTCTCATTTCTTATTATGTTAGTGTGTGTACTCCGTAGTCTGTCCCGTTTCACTCTGGGGCGTGGGTGTGATTCCTCTTTTTTGTGTGCTATGGGCTTTGTGTGGCGCCTGCGTCTGACTCCTTTTTTTTTTGTGTGCTATGGGCATATACCGGTTTACCATTCTCCGTTGGAGGGGGGCTTTGTGTGGCGCCTGCGCACTATGTATTTTGCATCCACGGGCAGGTCCCTGCGTCCATATCCGGTTTACCATTCTCGTTTAGTAATATGGATGTGTGTCTAAACAACTTACTGCCATGATGGATACCATGCACTTGAGACTCCATAATAGCACAGCATAATTTTAACAGTGTTATGAAGGAACAAAAGAAAATCTAATATAGAGATTTTCTTACTGAGAACTTCACTTGAGTTGCATGATGTGTAAATTAAAAACACTGAAGGAGTCAGGTTGCTCTCTTAGTGTTAAAAGTAACTGAATTGCAGTACAGGAACAAAAGAAACAATATCTGCATAATTGAACGTAAAATTAACATAGCAGGTGGAAGACCCTGTGGAATTTCTGAAGAAGCTGTGGCTCGGTGTATTCTATCATCTCCATGACTTTGTGCCTCCTCTTGAAACAAGCCATATAGTACATTTTCAATAGTAATTGCAATTGGCAGGAACA
This sequence comes from Erpetoichthys calabaricus, assembly GCF_900747795.2. Lineage (NCBI taxonomy): Eukaryota > Metazoa > Chordata > Cladistia > Polypteriformes > Polypteridae > Erpetoichthys > Erpetoichthys calabaricus. The sequence continues at coordinate 80,883,231 of NC_041399.2, forward strand.
GCTGATTATGAAACTGTTCAACTATGCAGACTGTCAATTTTTTATACGAGGTTATGAAATTGTGAAATTGTTCTTTTTTTTTTTGAGCACCAGCATATCTACTTTACTACTAATTACTCCCATCCCATTGTCACCACCCATAAACTGATATCGCTGGTAATAACAAACACTAGAGAGATGGGTTTAAAACTCTTTCTTCTATATCCCTATCACCTCAAGCTCATTCATGTCTTCAGTAATATCACTTTCAAAAACCCAAAGCTAGCTTTTGCAGCTACTAATACATTTTCAAGATTAAGGCATGTTTCCACTGCAATGACGGCCAGTGTCTAACCTCTGCAATACTTTTCCGCAAAACTTCCACAGACAGACCTATTCACAGACTGATTCATGTACTTTAATATTTTTCTTAGTTTACTTAACCTTTGTACTGCATTGATTTTTTAACAGAATTCCTCCAGCATACAACATTTGGTTCAGCAGGTATTATTTGTTTTACATTATTATATGTTTTACAATAAAATGCTTTCTTATTCTTCAGTAAGTTATCATTTTCTTTGCAATTCTCTGAGACGTTCACATTGTGGGGGTTTCGTGGTGTGTACATTGCATTAAAACTATTCGTCACCTTTCCATTCATTGTGAAGAACTGAGCGTGGTGAGAGTGCTCTTGCCCTGCAGTAGAAATTTATTATTAACGTTCATCTTTCTGAGTTGCAAGACTTAGGTGAGATGTTGAGTTTCATAAATAACTATTGTTACTTATTTAGATAAGGACGGGTGTGTGGCTCTATAGATTTTCTCCTTTGTTTTCACCCTCCTATACCAATTACTAATGTGCCTCATTATTTACTACACACATGGCTAATCTAACATTAGGGGTCTTAGTTTAAATGTCAATAGATTCTGTCTGCTAGATTATTTATTGTGGAATACAAGATATGACATATTTGAAACAAACAAGATGCTAAAAAAGAAAAATAACATTATAGGAATACAGTCACCAACCAAGTGAAGGGGGAAATAATTACTTAGTTTTTAATGTATTATTGAACAGAATGGTTTTAAAAAAAAATATTTCATCATTTTGCTCTTTAATGTAGAAGTGAATTATGATTTTATTGACATAAGTATAACAGATTTGATTTTAACCAAACATTGTGAAAATAACTTACATCTAATTATATTAGGTTATAAGTAACTGTGAAAGAAAAACAAATGACAAGTGATGGTGCGCAGATCTTTCAGAAAAGAATGAGACATTTTTCATACCTTTTCATACCATTTCTCGTAAATATCCATAAAAATGTATTAATTAAGTGCATGAACTCACTTATCCACAGTTGTATATGGTATTAACCTTACCATTCCAAAAACATTCAAACACTGGTTTTTTCCCCCTGGCTTTCTGCTCAACCAAAATACAGTCTTCATCATCTTCATCTGTTTCCTACACAAATAAAACACATAATATACTTTATGAATTGCTCTTAAAATGTGACCAGATTTTCATCTAAGACAGTCTAAACAAAAAGCACATAAAAAAGCAATGTCACATAATTATATACTGCATATTAAAAATATTCAAAATTAAAGACAGAATTATATATACACATATATAAACATACACACAAATGTGTGTGTGTGTGTATATATATATATATATATATATATATATACACACACACACACACACACATACATATACACACACTGGGGGGCTTCGCTCATCAACCCCCGTGTTTGGTTTTCCGGAAACACACTTTTAAAATTTGTTTTTCTTTGAATTGTTGCTATTTCATTAGTTTCACTTTTATTTCAGAACTTCTGTAAAAACAATATTTGTAATCTTGCAAGTCCCAATATGCTGAATCTTTTTAATGACGTCAGGATAGGTTTCTCTGTTTGGAATTTCAGCACAGACAAAACGATCTACATCATCAGCAGTTAATAATTTTTTTTTTTTTTTTTTACAAAGTAAAAAAGTAAGTAGAGTTCTGCATTGTACTCCTGTCTGTAAAGTCGTACTATTTTCCTCTCACAGTTCCAAAAGTACATGGGGTTACCAAGGTGATACCCCAGCTTTTGTCTAGGTTTTTGTACAAGGGCCTAGACAGAACGTTTTTGACTCCTGGGGTAAATGTAGCTTTTTAAATAAGTAGACAGATAAATATATATTACATGAACAAAGTAACCGATAAATGATGTGCGGTAAACTTGTTTTTGAAATTCTTAAGATTCTTTATTTGTCCACATGCATAGTTATACAGGACAACACGCAGTGAAATGCATCCTGATCTGCTTATCAAAAAACTGCCAAGTTAGAAGAATATCAGTTAGATTAACAAAAAGTCATAGATTGAAAGATAACAGTATAGTAGAACATAATAAATAAGTAAAATTATGTGAATAAAGTAGATTAAGTGTTAAGGGTGCAATAGTTGTAGTAATTATTGTGCACAACCAAAGCTAGACTGGTGCATAGTTAAATGAGGCAGTTTGTTTGTTTGCGCTACTGCGATCTTTATTTTCTTTTTTTATATTTTCTAATTTTACTACTTTCATATCCTTTAACTTTCTCCACGTGGTATAGCGCCGTTTTTTTTTTTTTGAGCCTTTCTAATTTCACTGGTTTCATAGTCTCTAACCTGCTCTGTATATACCTGCTCAAGTAAACTTTTTTCACGTTGTCATTATGGGGTGTTGTGTGTAGAATTCTGAGGAAAAAAATGAATTTAATCCATTTTGGAATAAGGCTGTAACATAACAAAATGTGGAAATAAGTGATGCGCTGTGAATACTTTCCGGATGCACTGCACTGTGTGTGGTGTGTGTATATATATATATATATATATATATATATATATACTATATATATATATATATATATATATATATATAAGACACACAAATCCCATTCCAAAACAGTGGGGACACTTTCTAAAAATGCAATAAAAAAATATGTAATTTGGTTAATTTCACTTGAACCTTTATTTAACTGGCAAAAGGACAAAGAAAAGATTGTCAGTGTTTCACAGATGAACTTAATTCTATTTGTTAAACCATAAACAAATTTAGAAATTGATGCCTGCAACACACTACAAAAATGTTGGGACAGAGACAAACTAAGATTGCAAAGGTTAACTGGTAACAGGTTGTGGGCATCAATCTGTTCATTCTAAAGCACAGGAAGGACTGTTTAGACTTGCCAGAAAAAAAAGTCCCGTTTTGGATCTCTTTTCTTTGGACAAATGAAATCAAGATCAATATGTGCCAGAATGGAGAGAGTACACTATGGAGGAGACAAGGAATGGTTCATGATCTGTAGCATACCACATTATCTGTGAAACAGTGGAGGCCAATGTTAAGGCATGGGCATACATGACTGCTCAAATGGAAGTAGGTCACTGGTGTTTAATAATGGTATGACTGCTGACAAAAGTTGCAGGATGGACTTCTTAAGTGTTAAAGGGCTATACTGTCTGCTCAGATTTTTTTTTTTTTTTTTTTTAATTAAACGCAAATAACAATTCATGCAATCAAATAAAAATTAACAAAACCCAAACTTCAACCCCCACCCTAAGAAAGGGAGGGGAGCCAGCTAATAAAGCAAAGCTTTGAAACAGCAAGGAAGGGAAAGTATCCTTTCCCCGAAATAGAAGATTATTCTAAAATATTATTGATTAGATCCTGACATATTTTTAAAAAGTTTCGAACAGATCCTCTGAGTGAGAATTTGATTTTCCCAATTTCAGATAGTATAGGACAACAGTTACCCACTGACTTAAAGGTGGTGGGTTAGGATTCTTCCAGTTGAGCAAGATAAGTCTACATTGCACTAGGTAAAGGCAATTACAATTTGTTTGTCCTTCTCCATTACAATCCCATCCGAAAGTACACTAAACACAGCTGTTAATGAGTTAGGAGTGATTGTGACACCAAGACTGTCTGATAGGCATTCAAAGATTTTTGTCCAAAACAATGTTAATTTGGTACACACCCAAAACATGTGACCCAGTAAGGCTGCAGCTAGACTGCGACGTTCACAGGTTGAGTCTCGCCCCGGAAACTTTTTGGATAGTTAAAATCAAAATAAATGTGCTCGACAGAAATTTTAAGTTGAATAATTTGAGTGCTTCGCGCATATTCTGTGCATGACTTGAGTGAAAGATCTTTTCCCCATTGTGCCCAGGGATCTTTGAAAGAAAGGGGCTTTAAAACGCTTTTAAATTGTGGAGATGTTGTTGGAGTCTTCAAGACTGATCAATCATTATTTCTTCTGGATTAGAAACAGGTGAAAGATAAGGAAAATTGGGCAGGTTCCATTTAGCAAAGTTTCTAGCTTAAAAGTAGTGGAGAAATTGTGTTGATGAGAAGTTAAATTTGAAGCTTAATTGCTCATAGAATGCAAAAATATTACTGATGTACAAGTCTCTAAATGTTTTAATCACACACATTTTCCAAGCATTAAATACTGTGTGTTTGAGAGGAAGGAAGAGAGTGGTTGCCATGTAAAGGTGCAACAGGTAAGAGCTTCTGTCTTAAAGTGTTTCCTACACTGGATCCATATTCTGAATGAATGAAGGGCAAATGGATTATTAACATTTTGACGATAATTTGTATTTACTGGGGCAATGGTAGCAGAGAATATAAAGTACTGCAAGATTTTAATTCTTTTGCCGACCAGGCTTGTGTATATTCTTCAATTTGTCTTGATGTCCAGATTTTTATGGCCTGTATATTTACCACCCAGTAATAAAACAAAGTTAGGTAGTGACATGTCACCTTCTGCTTTAGTTCATTGTAGAGTCGCCCTTTGGATGCATGGAAATTTAGAATTCCAAATAAATTAGGTTATTATTTAATCTAATTTCTTTAAAAAAAAAATTATCAATGTATATGCGAATGGTATGAAACAGAAAAAAGAAGCTTAGGAAGGATGCTCATCTTAACAGTGCGAAGTCTCCCTGCTAATTTGAGATGGAGGGTGGACAATCTATTAACATCTTTATTATTTTTTTGATACAGATTTCAAAATATTGTTGAAAAAGAGCTTTATATTTATTTGTGATATTTACCCCTAGATATTTAAACCGATGTGCTAAGATAAATGAGAAGGTGTTCAGTCTAGTATTGTGTGCTAGAAGAGAGTTCACAGGAAAAAGCACACTTTTATTCAAATTAATTTAGTGTCCAGATATTTTTTGAATATCCACCAATGCCTTTAGGACTACTGGCATGGAAGTTTGTGAATGAAATATGTACAGTAATCCCTCGCTATATCGCGCTTCCGACTTTCGCGGCTTCACTCTATCGTGGATTTTAATATAAGCATATTTAAATACATATCGCAGATTTTTCGCTGGTCTGTGGGTTTCAGTGGACAATGGGTCTTTTAATTTCTGGTACATGATTCCTCAGTTGGTTTGCCCAGCTGATTTCATACAAGGGACGCTATTAGCAGATGGCTGAGAAGCTACCCAATCAGAGCACGTATTACGTATTAAATAAAACTCCTCAAATATATTGTGAGCACGGGGGCTGTTCGCACCCCTAGAGGATACGGCCACTCATCAAAAAACACTGAAAGACTACCTTCGCATTGCTTCCTTCCTTGCTGGGCTTACTTGTGGTTACTTTGTTGCGCGATATGCTTCCCGCAGGGTGCTTCACATACTTAAAAGCTCAAACAGCACTTATTGATTTTTGATTGTTTGCTTTTCTCTCTCTCTCTCTCCCTTGCTCTGACATTCTCTGCTCCTGACGGAGGGGGTGTGAGCAGGGGGTCTGTTCGCACCCCTAGAGGATATGGACGCCCGTTTAAAAAATGCTGAAAGACTACCTTCACATTGCTCCCTTCCTTGTAGCTGCTTTGTCAAGCAACATGCTTCCCACACGGTGCTTCGCATAGTTAAAAGCCCAAAAAGCACCTATTGATTTCTGATTGTTTACTTTTCTCCCTCTGACATTCTCTGCTCCTGACGCGCAGTCCTCTGAAGAGGAAGATATGTTTGTATTCTTTTAATCGTGAGACGGAACTGTCATCTCTGTCTTGTCATGGAGCACGTTTAAACTTTTGAAAAAGAAACAAATGTTTGTTTGCAGTGTTTGAATAAAGTTCCTGTCTCTCTACAACCTCCTGTGTTTCTGTGCAAATCTGTCACCCAAGCATAACAATATAAAAATAACCATATAAACATATGGTTTCTACTTCGCGGATTTTCTGGAATGCAACCCCCGCGATCGAGGAGGAATCACTCTACACCACCATATCATTTACATATAATGATCATTTCCGTTAAAGTCCTTCTCTGAAAATCCTCTATGTCTGATGCATTTCGAAAGGCAAAAAGCCAAAGGATCAATAGAGATTTCCAAGAGCAATGGTGATAGGGAACGTCCTTGTCAAGTACCGCATTTTAGTAGTCCGAAATAATGTTGTTATAAACGAGCCGAGGCTTCTGGACTAGTATATAGAGTAATCTGATCCATGCACATATGTTTGTGTCAAACCCAAATTTGTGCAATGTGGTGAATAGGCAGTCCCATTCAACCATGTCAAATGCTTTTTCTGCATCCAAAGATAGTTAAATCTCTGTGGTGTTAGATTTAAAAGAGAATATATTACATTAAACAAATCTTGAAAATTAGAAGTCAAGTGTCTGCCTAAGGAATAAGGAGGCCCTTATTTCTCTTAGGGAGATGGAAATTAATGCTTGGCAAAAAGTTTGAGAGTAAAATTTTGTTGTCTTTAGCTTCTATAAACAGTGATTATAATAGTGGACGCTAACTTATTTGATTTTGTTTTGTATAAAATTGCAACTTTCCCACTCTTGAAGTGAGTTTATAGCGTCTAGTAATCTTTGAGAGTTGTCAAGAGTTTAATCCAGTTCCACAGCACTAAAGAGTATCTAGCCTGTGGCTATCTTTTAATGAGTCAAAGAACTCATTAGATTGTGTCTTATCTTCTTTAGACAGAATAGAATATAAGGACATAGTGACTCTTGAAATGTGTGGGTTATATTTTTATGGTCTATGATTTTTTACATCTGTCTATGTTAGGTATTGCTGTTATGCATTGTGGAGTTTCCCGCTTGTGGATTTGTTGAGCTAAAATCTTATTGTCCTCTCCGTGTCCATAATAATGATGTCGCGATTAAAGACGAGCTGTTCCCTTTTCTTTAGTAGAGGTTAAATTCTGATTGCAAGACATGTCTTTTCCTGCACAATGCCTCCTTGGAGACCTGGCACATTCCAGATCTATTCTGGTAATTTCACTGATTAACTCCGATCCCTTCTTGGTTTCCAATTTATTTTTGTTAGAAAGATATTTAAATAATCTGTCCACTTAAAAATGTCTTCAGAGTATCCCAGTAAATTCCTGCAGAGACCTCTGGGAATGCATTTGTCTCCAGAAAATAATGTCAGGATCAGTCTGCTTAGCTCTTTTTCTGCCTCATTCAGAGACCTAAAAATGTAAAACTGACCTTAAATATTCAAATTTAAATTTGACAGGGTACAAGAAGCTGTTATCTGATATCAGCATTGCGTAGACACCTTTAATACCATAGTATACGCCACGTTTAGCAGCTGTTGAAGGGAAGAAATCTGGGAAAATGCAAATGTGGTTATTTTCAAATATAATCTCCTGTTTCAGTAGGAAAAGTGACATGACATTTTGTTGGGCCTGTATTTTGTTGAATTGAGCAATACGGTTTCTCGGGTTTTGAAGCATTCGATCTATGGATATGGTAGTCTGCTGAGATCTCAGTGTCCAATTTGAAGTCCTCTCCAGTTATTTTACAGAATAGTTCAGTTATGAATTTCACTGGGTTCGGACTTTCATGTTTTTCAGGGAGACCTTCAATTCTGACATTGCTCCTTCGTGTCTATTTTCCAGCGCAGTGTCGTAAACATGCTCTTCAGCCTGAAGGTTTAAGTGGGAGTACTCTAATTTTACTCTCTAACTCTTGGTCATATTTTCCTCTTTTTTTCATCAATTTCTCCTAGAATTTCTGTAAAGGCTGTAGTAAACTTATTACTTTTCTCCAGGTCTTTTATATCTTAATGCTGTTTCTCATTTCTTCTTGTTTAGGTCCATTATTGCTTTCTTTATAATCTTCTTTATATCACTCTTTATATCATTTATAAATTAAATTTTCATAACTAAAAAAATCACTTTGAGGGAGTTGGTCTCGTATGTTACAGGAGATGGACATCTGAAGTGCAACTCCGTTAGCAGCGGTGTTATTTTCTCTCTTATTTTTTATTATCCCGAGGTATCCCATATTTACCCAACCCGAGGAAGTTCTAGTACAGTATATGCAAGCATATATAAACATGAGCAGCAAGAAAGGGGCTCAGAAAGAAACACAAAATAAATGAAAAGCTACATCCAAACCTATCCAGACATGAAGTCCAAGTTCTAGGTACAGCCTTACAGAGTCTGACCCCAGAACAGACAGGCGAAAGCGCAAATTTCCTGGGACCCAAGGCCGCGGTATCGTCTCCAGACGAAACCAAAAGTGGAAGCAAATGTGCGAGTGATTCGGGTCACAATAGCTCGTTGATTCCAGAAGATTCATTGAAACTGAAAATGGCCTTGCCTTACGCATTCTCATCTACTCCTTGCGAGCCGGGAGTATCGACTTTAACTGGGGGTCCCACTTCACTCATGGAGCTCGAAGGCCAAACGATCTGTCTGAACTTAAGATAATGATCGCTGCAATGGAAAACTGCTCAAGACATAAAGGAACTCAAGAAAGATAGACAGAAATAAAGAGATGAGACAAACGAGAAGCTGTGGCAAAATATTAAAGACTAGGAGAAACGTGTAAATAATCACATTTGAAACAGCCTTTAAAGTTATGCTAGAAAAATTGAGGAACAAATTCAGGAAAACGTGTCTACATTTGAGAATAAACTGAGAGCACTTGGCCCTCAGTTGGAAGACGTTAAGCAAACGTTCACAACTCGAATTGAAATAGCCGAACATCTGGCATCTACCGCAGACAGAAAAGCAATGGCTACAAATTCCCAATGCAAAAAACTCTGACAAACTTGCTTCACTGGAAGATGAATGCAGAAGGAATAATATTAGTATCGGAGGTCTCTCTGAGAATCATGAAAGTTAAAACCCAGTGAAATTCGTAGGTGAACTATTCTCTAAAATAATTGGAGAGGACTTTAAAATAGACATCGAGATAGCAGCAGCTTACTGCATACAGGGATCAAATACCTCTAAACCCAGGACTCTTATCTTGCATTTCGAAAAATTACAATTTAAATTACATGTAATGTTACTTCTCAGACAGAAACAAGAGATTACATTTGAAAACAACCATATTTATTTTCCCTGATTTCTCACCCTCAACAGCTGCTAAACGTGCCGCTTTTTACAAAGTTAAACAGCGCATACGGAAAGCCGAGATCAGAACAACCTCTTGTACCCCTGCCAAACTTTACTTCTACAGAGGAAGCAGAAAAAGAGCTAAGAAAACTGATCCCGACACATTTTTGAAATACGATTGTGAGTCGCATCCTGTCATGGCATGACAAAGAAGATCTTACCAGCTGCCTGATCTGCTTGCAATGATACTAGTACTGTAATTATACATACTTTTCCCTTCTCGGCCACTTTTTGTTTATGCTTTAATTACAATTATATGCGTATATGTATGCATGTGTGGAAGAAATACATTTTTTTCCTCTTCTAAAGGAGACTGTTTAACATCATACCTTTGGTTTATTGTTATTGTTATTATTGTATTAGGGCTTACTATGCTTATCCAGGGCCACTTTTTAGCACGATTCTCCGGGTTTACTATCTTACTATCTCAAGATTGTTGAAGATTATATTTTATGCTTATAGTATCTGGACTGTATTGGCAATAGATATCTCAATTTTCATATGCCACTGCTTTGTTTGGACGTGCTCTGTCTCTAGGTATGTCAGAGGACTGGGACGTTTGTGAAGTGTGGTCCAACTTCAAGTGGGGAGCCAAAATGGGGGGGGGAGTGGGGGAATTGGGGGGGGGGGAAGAGAGCAAACTATCTATAATCTATCCTTTGAATGCATATAATTATAAGTATCAACGTAACACTAGACTTCATTGCAATAACTCCTGAGAAAAATTGGAAATTAAGGTCAAAGCTGTCTTATTTTCAGTTAAAACTACAAAATGACAACAAAAGTTCAGAAGCAAATGTCTCCAAGACTGGACATTTAACTTTGTGAGCTGTAATTTCAGCTATACAAAGAAAAGTAGGGGGTGTGGGAATTCTTATACATAGAACAGTCTCATTTGTAATATCAGACGTAGAATCTGATACTGAAGGGAGATATGTGATTGTCAAAGATAATTTAACTGTAAAGTTATTTTGATAAACAGTGTCGATGATAGGGACTTCATCCAAAATGTATTTGCATCCATTCCCAATGTGAACACTCATAAAAACTATAATGGCTGGGGACTTTAATTGTGTTTTAAATCCAGACCTAGATAGGCCTCATGCCACAGGGGCGATGACATCTAACACTGCAAAGACAAATTTCACAGTTTGTAACTGACCACAACTTATCAGACTCCTGGAGATTTCTAAACCCAAACTCTAGAGCATATTCCTTCTACTCACCAGTGCATCACTGCTACTCAAGAATTGATTATTTCTTTGTTGATAACAATTTCTTGCCTACGATTAAATCTTTCAAGTACGACATTATTGTTATTTGTTTTTATAGCTAAAATCATTATGCCCCACATACTCATCTCGCAGATGGCATCTTAATCCACTTTTATTAGCAGATGAGAACTGTACAGAATTTATATCCAAAAGGAATCAATATTTTTTAAGAGAAAAATACATCCTCAGATGTTTCTGCAGGAATACTCTGGGAAACCCTGAAGGCCTTCTTAAGAGTATCTCATATCTTTCCCACAGAAATAAATTGGAAACCAAGAAGGTATCAGAGCTAATCAGCGAAATTACTAGAATAGATCAAGAACATGCCAGGTATCCAAGTAAGACTCTTCATAGGAAAAGGCAGGCTCTGCATTCAGAACTCAACCTCTTCATAACTAAAGAAACTGAACAACTCATTTTTAAATCAAGACATCATTATTATGAACATGGAGAGAAAGCTAATAAGATCTTAGCTCAACAAATCCACAAGCAAGAAGTTCGCAATGCAATCCCAGCAATCAACACCACAAATGGAGACAAAATCATTGACCATAAAAATGCACACATTTAGAGAATACTATAAATCCTTATATTCTACTGAGTTTAAAGAAGACAAGACACAATCTAATGCATTTCTGGATGCATTACAGACACCACAAATAGATACTCTTAGTGCAGAGGGACCAAATTATTTTTTTCCACCATAATTTGCAAAATAAATTCTTTAAAAATCAGACAATGTGATTTTCTGGATTTTTTTTCTCATTTTGTCTCTCATAGTTGAGGTATACCCTATGATGAAAATTACAGGCCTTTCTCATCTTTTTAAGTGGGAGAACTTGCACAATTGGTGGCTCCCTAAATACTTTTTTTACCCCACTGTATGTGCAAAGCATAGAATTATTCAACTCAAAATTATATATATTGAGCACACCTATCTCACTTTAAATTGTCTAAAAATGTTTCCAGGGCAAGATCCAACCTGTGAACACTGCAATCAAGTTCCAGATTAACTGGGCCACATGTTTTGGGTATGCACCAAAGTAATATTCTGGACCAAAATCTTTAAATGCCTTTCAGACAGCCACAGTCACAATTTCTCCTAACCCATTAATAGCTGTGTCTGGTGTACTTCCAGATGGGCTTAAAGTGGAGCAGGACGGACAAACTGTAATTGCCTTTACTACAGTATTGGCACATAGACTTATCTTTCTCTACTGGAAGAATCCTAACTCTCCTAAGTCAGTGGGTTACTGATGTTACATTACTATTTGAAACTGGAAAAAGTCAAATTCACACTTAGAGGATCTGTACAAAACTTTAAAACCTGCCAGGATCTAACCAATAATATTTTAGAATAAGCATTTAAATTGAGGAAACAGGTTCTCTCCCTGTTTAATCCATTTATATTTATTCATTTATTAATTTATTTATTTGCTTATTTTTACTAGCTTAAAGTTTTTCTCTGCTGGCCTAGCTCTCTTTCTCAGGATTCGGAGTTTATTTGTTTCAAATCTAAAACTTGATTTATTTGTATGGAATGTTATTTTGATTTTAATAAAATCAATAAAATTAAAAACAAATCATTTAAACAAATCAAGTGTAATAACAAAGTGGCCTCTGAGAGACCCACATAAAATCGGGTTTTGAAACCCTTCTTCACTGGTCCTCCTCATTTTGCATGCTCCGATGATGTGTAGATTAGAATTTATAAGTGCTCCCGTATTGGCATTTGCACCTTTTACAATATAGGCATGGGAAGCAGCAGTGTGGTTATTGTGAAACTAAGCAAAGAAAGTAGATATATAGTACACTTTTGTGACACTGAAATAGTGAAGTGTGTAGCAGTAGAGCTGGATGATATGGACTTCAATTGACTTGTGATTATTAGAACCCAAAATGGGATATTGATATTTCTTGATATATTCTCAAAACACCTTAAAAACTGAAGACCACCACCATATACACACACAAAATATACACATGCTTTCTATATTGAGCTCATAACCTGATATATTTTATCACAATCTTCTTCTTCGTCCTAGCAGCGTACCCTGCATTGGTGCAGGGCATGTACGTTTCCACTTGGCAAAGTTGAGTGCATCCTCAGGGGCAACGTCAGCATGTTTCATATCATCGTTAATTCAATCCAACCATTGGCGGTTCAGTCAGCCTTTTGGTCACCAACCTCATGGGCTGAAGAGCGCAGTTTACGCTACTGAGTCGTTGGCACTACCGATGACATGGCAATACCATCGAAGTTCATCTTCCCAGCCATAGGCGCAATTCCCATCATCAGTCGGATGTCCTCGTTCATAACGTAATCAAGTCAGATGGACCCCTACTGACTATCGGAGCATCTTCATTTCCGTGGCATGGAAAAGCTGCTCATGTTTCACGTTTGCCAGCCAACATTCACATCCATAAAAGGAAACTGGATGAACAATCGCTTTATAGAATTTCACATTCAAGTAGATGAGTTCCTACTCCCTTGTGTGGCTCTAAGGAGCATCCCTTCTCCAGCCCCATTCTTGAGTGCAGGGTTGCCACTCACTCCCCTGGGCATACTCCCCACCACCCACCTCCATTCTTCCCAACAACGGTCTCTCAATCCTGCTTCTTTCTTCTTCCTCAACCTTCGTCCCTTCCTTTTTTTTTTCGTTTCTTTCTGATCTTTTCTTCAGTTCTCTTGATCTCTTTGATTTAATCTTTTCTTTTTGATCCCCAATTCTGCCGTGCAGGCTTCCTTTATAGCTCTGATAGGGTGGAGGTGCTATCCTCTGCCTACTCCAAGGTATGAATGAAGCACTTGACTGGCCTCCTCGCATTTGTATGTAAATACATGATAAGCCAAGCACCCCAATCAACCTTGGAGTGGCGCGTGCACACTCACAGGTACCTCCGCTCACAGTCTGAAACACTCCAAGACTCTCGATTATTTATTTTAAATATAAAACGCCACAGACATCTCACATCACACAACACCCCCTTAAACTGCCAATTGCATAGGAAAGCTGCACACTCTTCCCATCCCAGTGCAACTGGTGGCCAAGGTTCATGGCATGACCCCACTGCTGCACTAAAAGCACAAGTTTAAATCCCTTACAAATAATAAAAGCATTAAAACAAACCTCACGCTAAAAAAAGCCCAAGCCCCCTTCTAAAAACACAATACTAAAAGAATAACAACTTTAAAAACAGCAATAAAATCAGCAACCAATAAATAGTCCATTAAAAGTTAAAAATTCTAAGAAAGTCTTCAGGCTTGAGTATGCAGGTACAATAAAAACAGTCAGGCACCAATCTTACTTGCTGTTTCTTTTTCCACTCTTTGTTCCTCAGTGTCACTGGCTTATCTCACCTCTGCCACCATTTGTGATGGTCCAGGTTAGCTCCATGCTCAGATTGCTTCCAGGAGCAATCTTGAACCTGGAGCAATAATGAACCCAAGGATAAGCCGGGCAATGAGGACACAGTAAGCAAGGGGTTGGTGCAAAGTGGTTAAGTGCTTTTATTTTAAAGCAACAAACAAGTGCAATGTTCAAAAGCACAGTGCATTCCAAACAGTCAAATAAATAATCCAATAAAATTATTTGCAAGGTGAAGGTTAAAATCAATACACATTCCAATAAAAACTAAAGTTAACATTACAGGCAGATTCTTCTTTTAAAACAGTCACGAGCCCAAATTACTAAAATCAAAAAGTCACCCCATTAATCTGGGGTTCAGGCTACTACCAGTAGTCCCTCGGCATCCATAGGACTCCTCTTCAAATCCTACTCGCGTTTCCCTCAGCCAGTCCATCGGCATCTACCTGGGGGATGCGGCTCGACAGGGCTGCTCGTACTCCTTTGCATAGCTCTAAGGAATGTCCCTTCTCCAGACATTCCTCACAACATAGGCTCCCACAATCCTTTAGTCTTAGTCTCTGGTCCTTCGTTCTCTTTTCTCTCCTCTTTTTGATCTTCTAATTCTGTAGTGCGGGCTCCCATCATATTCACAAGAGAGTGCAGGTGCTTCTCCAAGGTGTGAATGAAGCACTTGACTGATCCACTCACATTTGCATGTGAATACGCGATCAGCCCAGCACCATAATCATCCTTAGAGTGGCATAAGCATGCTTACACATGAATCTGCACCTGCTTGGAACCTTCACGCTCTAGGACTCTTGATTTTTTTTTTTTCTAAATATAGTGTGCCATGAACTTCTCTCATTAAACAGCAGAGGAAGGAGGTGCAAAAAATCTGTTTACACTCCTTCCACAGACAAGGCAGCCAGTTGCATTGTTTCGGTTTGGGTCTATTACTATTCTTAAAGATACTGCTATAATTAAAAAAGTGAGATTTACAGCTCACACCAATGTAAATGGAATTAAATCCTTCAAAGTGAGTATTCCCATATCAAAGTTCATTATCACAGTCCAGAAAAAAAGAGCCTGTTTCCCTTAAAAGAAAAATAAGATGCCCCAAATACGTTTTACCAGTCAGTCTACATCCTTATGATCATTTTTGGTCATGACTACTGAGTTGTAACAAGAATAAAGTTTCAAGCAAAAGCAAACAAAATATAGTTTCTGCTCAGAATTGTCAAGCTCAAATTATATGACAAAATAAGAAGAATGAAGTACTGGAGACCTTGGGAGTATCATCTTGCTTCTCCAGATCAAACCAGGTGAAACACATGTAATTACAATGCCTCATACCCACCTCTCATAAACCAGGCAGTGCCCGTTGGGGGGGGGGGGGGGGGGGGGAACTACTACAGGTAGACACATTTAAAGGAATGTTTCACACTGAAGCATCTAGAAACGAACCAGAAGGACCTTTTCTTAAGAACAAGATGCCCTGGTCTGTCCAGCCCTTTGCAAGCCTGAACAAAAAAAGTAACAAAAATGAAGTGCTGTAACCTGCAATCTTGCTCATAATTAGCTGTTAAGATCGAAATTCTCAGTAGATTTAAAAAAAAAAAAAAAAAAAAAATCAGTTCATATTGCAGAAGGTTTTGGAACAGTTTAAAATATTCACTTTACTGGGGGCCAAAGGATACCAGTCACTTCTCAGAAAATAGGTTTAAAGGCACATTACTGTTACATGTACACAGTACAGTAAGTTTCTTACCAGCATGTGCTAATGAACAAACCACACATTGTCACTTTCTGGCATCATGATTAGCAATTATATCTATATTTAAATTACAATACCCAATATTTAGAGTGTTCAGTAATAATGTTTGCTGTCAACTACTCTGTTCTGTTACCTGATCTAGTTATTTTCTGAACTGCAGTTGCATGTTTTGTTAGTGCTTAAAGTACTATGCAAATGCACTATATGTCTTTACATTTTGTGAGCTGTACTGTAATGATATAATAGTGCTTTTGCATACTACAATGCAATAATAATTATTCATTTATTCAAACTGCACTAATAATAATAAGCACATTTTTTTATATAGCACTTCATCATTAACTCATGGTCACTTTACAAGGATAATCAAAATTATGCAATACAAACAAAAATGTTAAAACACAGAATATTATAAAACAATTTAGAGTATATAATCCTTTTACTGTAAAAGATCAAACTGCTGAGTAAAGAATGTCAGTTTTAAATAAACAAATGATAATGCTGAGGAAAAAAATGCATTTTGAGGTAAAACATAAATAAGGATAAATTTGGATACATAATAATAAATAAGGATACATTGACAAAGATTGTTCTAGAGTGCGGAAGACAGATGAGTAAAGGAAAAAAAGGTACAATAGCAGAAGACCACTATCCTCCAATGTTGCTTACTTTCGCATGAGAAAAGTTTACTACTACTAACATGCAACTGGCTTACATTTTACACCTAAAACCTAAACAAAATATATACTAAAACATTATCAAACTTTAAACTCATCCACCAACCACACCATTATGTTTGATGTTGTGTTAAAAATATTCATTGTGTTATACATTTTCATTCTGTTTGGCTTTGAAATTAATATCCAAATACTTTTTAAACTTACACTTTTACTGTAAAACTTCAGTAAAAAACAATTTTTTGAATAACTTTTCGTCAATATCACATTGAATTTTGATTCCGTGTTTGGACTAACATTGTGACAACGCAACATATAACAGCCAATGAGTGAATATTGTTTCTTTCTCTCTAATAAATAAACCTTTTTCGAACATTTGTCCTTGTGATTTGTTAATTGCCATAGCAAAAGCTATTCTAACAGGACATGAAAAAATCTCTTGGCAATAGTCTCATCTCGCAGGACTTGAAAAAATCTCTTGCCAATAGTCTCATCTCAAGATTTTCTTTTATAATAGAGAGATAAAATGAATTAAAACTGTATTCACCACCATGAATTCTCCACTTGTATTCACAATTAAAATCAGGAGAATTTTGTAATAAAAATAAGCTAGGTTTCTCCACTTGTATTCTTTTCAGGCAGTGCAAAAGGGTAATTCAATAAATAAATAAATTCCAAACAAGAATGTGAATTAGTTTGTATAGATCCACTTACTTAAAATTCCATTGGGGTCATCTGGATAGGTTTCTCGATCAAAGAGGAAAGGATGATATCTGATTACCCCTTCTACCACTCCATCTCCATCCACCTCTGTCCTGAATTCAAAACTATCAGAAGCTGAGTTGATATACAAACTTTGCATGTCATCCTTAATCTCTCTTAGGTTAACCATCTTGGGAACCTTTCCCTTTTCAAACATTGAGATCTAAAATAAATTTTAAACATTTTACTGAACATAATTTTATCCAATGTAAATTTAGAAATGTAAAATTATTTCTGGAGAAAGAAAATTAAACATTTAATTCAGACTCCTATTATTTACCTGAATATCAATATTGCTCAAAATGTGCTCATGTTTACTTGAGCTCATATCATTGCCTTTTGGTCCATGGATATAATAATGATAAACATGCCTAAAAAGAAAAAAAAATGAACTACATTAAAATTGAACAGCTATTCTTCCACATAAAAAAGTAATGATTATTAAGCTGATTGGGCTCTGTAAAAACTCTTAAAATACTTTAATAATCAATTAGTTTACATTAGCTTATAAACTGACAGAATGAAACAACATCATTATACTAGTAGGAGGAATTTCCTATATTTGACTCCACATGCAGTATTTACTTATGAAAAGAAAGGAGAGTGTGAAAAAAAAAATCAGAGTAATCTGTCTTTTCAATTTGCACAACAAAACATTTAATCTTTAAAATGTTCAGAGATATTTATGGTACTAATGTAAACAACTCCCTGACAAGATAAACATTGTGCAGTTTGTGTAAAGGAATCACCTTATAAGTCTGTTAATGTATTCATTCATTTTCTGAAATTGCTTTATTGAGTATAGGAATTTGACAGGAATCAATCTTGGATGGGGCACTCATATTTCACTAAAATATTAAAAGAAACATCTGTAGGACCCATACATTCTTCAACCTAGGTTGATCGTTACTCTATAAATGTCTGATGGTGTTACAGATCACTAATGCATAAAGGATATCTTAAATGGGTATTAAGTTATGTTGAAATGGGTTTACAATATAGGGCCAAGTTAATTGATTAGTAATTCCTGTTAAGACTTAATTACACCAGGGACCAAAAAATAAAAAACCAAAACAGAAATAACAATGGGCCTTTTACTTAATGCAAATTAACACTACTGCCATTTTAGCAATGCTGAAAAGATGAGAAAAATAATTCAGAATATGAAATCTCCAAGTTACTAGCTTTTCAAACCTACGGATGGAAAAGAGTATCACAGATAAAAGTTTTTAAGTAAGAAATAATAATAATAATAATTATTCATTACATTTATATAGTGGTTTTGAGACACTTTTTTTTTTTTTTTTTTTTTAAAAACTACAGTTGACAATCTTCAGCAAAAAAAAAAAAAAAAAAACCTGTTTACATATGTGATGGAAGCACATGAGACAAATTATTGTTCCAATTTTATTTTCATTTCAGAATGCGTTAGCCTTTACTGTTCCATCTCTAGCACGTCATTTATAATAGAATATGATCTGATCAGGCACAAACAATGCAAGCGAGGGCCCATATGTGGCTCTTATTGACAATATATAATAAAACTATCAATTATATAAGTAAACAGAATATTTATATATAAAAATATATGAGAAATTACAGTGCATCCGGAAAGTATTCACAGCGCATCACTTTTTCCACACTTTGTTATGTTACAGCCTTATTCCAAAATGGATTAAATTCATTTTTTTCCTAAGAATTCTACACACAACACCCGATAATGACAATGTGAAAAAAGTTTACTTGAGGTTTTTGCAAATTTATTAAAAATAAAAAAATGAGAAATCATATGTACATAAGTATTCACAGCCTTTGCCATGAAGCTCAAAATTGAGCTCAGGTGCATCCTGCTTCCCCTGATCATCCTTGAGATGTTTCTGCAGTTTAACTGGAGTCCACCTGTGGTAAATTCAGTTGATTGGACATGATTTGGAAAGGCACACACCTGTCTATATGAAGTCCCACTATTGACAGCTCATGTCAGAGCACAAACCAAGCATGAAGTCAAAGGAACTGTCTGTAGACCTCTGAGACAGGATTGTCTCGAGGCACAAATCTGGGGAAGGTTACAGAAAAATTTCTGCTGCTTTGAAGGTCCCAATGAGCACAGTGGCCTCCATCATCCGTAAGTGGAAGAAGTTCGAAACACCAGGACTCTTCCTAGAGCTGGCCGGCCATCTAAACTGAGCGATCAGGGAGAAGGGCCTTAGTCAGGGAGGTGGACCAAGAACCCGATGGTCACTCTGTCAGAGCTCCAGAGGTCCTCTGTGGAGAGAGAAGAACCTTCCAGAAGGACAACCATCTCTGCAGCAATCCACCAATCAAGCCTGTATGGTAGAGTGGCCAGACGGAAGCCACTCCTTAGTAAAAGGCACATGGCAGCCCGCCTGGGGTTTGCCAAAAGGCACCTGAAGGACTCTCAGACCATGAGAAGGAAAATTCTCTGGTCTGATGAGACAAAGATTAAACTCTTTGGTGTGAATGCCAGGCGTCACGTTTGGAGGAAACCTGGCACCGTTCATCACCATGCCAATACCATCCCTACAGTGAAGGCATGGTGGTGGCAGCATCATGCTGTGGGGATGTTTTTTCAGCAGCAGGGACTGGGAGACTAGTCAGGATAAAGGGTAAGATGCCTGCAGCAATGTACAGAGACATCCTGGATGAAAAACCTGCTCCAGAGCACTCTTGACCTCAGACTGGGGCGATGGTTCATCTTTCAGCAAGGCAACGACCCTAAGCACACAGCCAAGATATCAAAGGAGTGGCTTCCAGGACAACTCTGTGAATGTCCTTGAGTGGCCTAGCCAGAGCCCAGACTTGAATCCGATTTGAACATCTCTGGAGAGATCTTAAATGGCTGTGCACCGACGCTTCCCATCCAACCTGACGGAGCTTGAGAGGTGCTGCAAAGAGGAATGGGCGAAACTGGCAAAGGATAGATATGCCAAGCTTGTGGCATCATATTCAAAAAGACTTGAGGCTGTAATTGCTGCCTAAGGTGCATCGACAAAGCATTGAGCAAAGGCTGTGAATACTTATGTACATGTGATTTCTCAGTGTTTTTTGTTTTTAATAAATTTGCAAAAACCTCAAGTAAACTTTTTTCACACTGTCATTATGGGGTGTTGCGTGTAGAATTCTGAGGAATAAAATGAATTTAATCCATTTTGGAATAAGGCTGTAACATAACAAAATGTGGAAAAAGTGATGCGCTGTGAATACTTTCCGGATGCACTGTAAGTACCACATATTAAACTGACCCAGGGAAATGTGCAATTACACACTTGAAGAACACTTCAACTTGCAATTAAAATTACACTTTCAAACTGCATCTTTTTTCTTTTTTTTTTTTTTTTTTTTACCAGACCACAACTGTAAAAGATGTCATTGTCGTGGCATAAATGAACAACAGTGGTTACTGTAGGATAATTTTCAAAGTCACTTTAGCACAGAATATTAGTAGGATGGCGGCATATAACATCAATAAAAATATTAAAGGAAAAGAATTGTGTCTATTCTAAGTACCCCAAGCACCCTAATTTGAATTTCATATCCTTATAATTCTCCTAGAAATGGCCTACAGAGGTGCATTAATGCTGAAAAAGACTTACGCCAGTTCCCGTGCCAACTGATCAAAATTGTTCTTCAAATACTGTGTATGATCAGGCAATAGTCCAGTAATAACAACAGCAGTGAAGCTTTCTTTATTTTTTTCTTCCAACATAATACTGTGCAGAAATCTCTCATCTTCACATATTATGTGTGAGGAATCACCAGGCTACAATATAATAAATAATAATAATCAATGATAATATTTCATAAAAAGTTCAATTTGTTAACAAGAAGCTGCAGTAGAAAACAACTTTAAAGTAATCCTCTGATCAAGAGTTTAATAAATAAAATGTATCCTAATAAATCAAAGACCATTTTTCATTTTCCTTAAGGAAAAAAACTCCCAAGACTTTTATAATTCCACAAATAAAAACAAAATATTTAAAATAGCTGACAATAAAAACATCTGTTAACGGATCTTGAAAATGTGATAATAGATAGTGTTTGGTAAACATTTTATAGGCCACCAAGAAAACAACTTAACAAGCATAGTTGACACAGAAACGTTTAAAAAATATTAATTTGCAGTAAATGCTAAGTGAAATTTATATTAACAAATTTTCATATCCCTAAAGTTTCACCAATATCCAGAAGTCTAAATTCTGCTAAAAATTATGCTGTGGAAGTTTCATACATCTGATGGAAATCTATACTAATAAAGGCAAAGCCCCCACTGACTGACTGACTCACTCATCACTAATTGTCCACTTCCCGTGTAGGTGGAAGGCTGAAATTTGGCAGGCTCATTCCTTACAGCTTACTTACAAAAGTTAGGCAGGTTGCATTTCGAAATTCTACGCGTAACGGTCATAACTGGAACCTCTTTTTTGTCCATATACTGTAATAGACTGCAGCTCAATGGCCGTGGGAGGCGGAGTTGCGTATCGCGTCATCACGCCTCCCACGTAATCACGTGAACTGACTGTGAACGCAGTACGTAGAAAACAAGGAAGAGCCCCAAAGAGCGCTGAAGAAAACATTCATTACACAATTGTGAAGGCAGCGAAACAATAAGAAGCGAGCGAGTGACGCATACAAGCATATTCATAAGTGCAGCTACTGTGGAAATAAAGTACGGTGTAAACCGTAAGTTTAAATTAAGTTTATAGAAACGCTCCTGCTGCCGTTTCCAATACCATATTCGCGACATACAAGTTTAATGAGAAGACACGAGGTATAAACGAGACTTTGGATCACTTTGTAACAGAGTTAAAATTGCTGTAGCGAGAAACTTTTAAGTGCCGGGTCTTAGCTAACATTAAATAAAGCCGTGGACATCGCAACATCACACAAGAGAGCAGCTCACGTGAACTGACTGAACGCAGCACGAGTGATCACTTCGATGAATCAAACCTGTTCAAAAAACACATTACACAATTTATAGAAACGCTCCCGCTGCCATTTTCAATACCATATTCGCGACATACAAGTTTAATGAGAAGACACGAGGTATAAACGAGACTTTGGATCACTTTCTAACGGAGTTAAAATTGCTGTAGCAAGAAACTTTTAAGTGCCGGGTCTTAGCTAACATTAAATAATGCCGTGGACATCGCAACATCACACAAGAGAGCAGCTCACGTGAACTGACTGAACACAGCACGAGTGATCACGTTGATGAATCAAACCTGATCAAAAAACACATTACACAATTGATAATGTAGGAAAAGAATATGAAGCGACTGACGCATACAGACATTTTCATGAGTGCAGGTACTTCGGAAACAAAGCACCATGTTAACCTAAAGTTTAAATTAAGTTCATAGACCTACAAAAGGTTGCCATTGATTTGAGGTAAGATTGCTTTTCTCCTATACAACTATACGTTGCATTCTCAACAGTAAGCTTGCACGGCTTGGTCATATTACAACCGGAGTGCTGAACTGACAATGTGGTATACAAACAGAACTATAACAATCGTAATAAACGAACAATAAAACAGTGGAGAACTTGTGGATTAAATAAAAAGGCTGCTTCCTTGGCGAAGCAAGGAAAAAGGATGACCTTATATGGCGTTCGTTTATAAAACAGCAGAGAAGCTGTGTAAAGGCTGCTTCACAAAAAAACAGCACAGCGCCTTATATGAGCAGGCAGTCAGCTAAAGAAGGGAATCAATAAATAACTATACAGTGATCCCTCGCTATATCGCGCTTCGCCTTTCGCGGCTTCACTCCATCGCAGATTTTATATGTAAGCATATTTAAATATATATCGCGGATTTTTTGCTGGTTCGCGGATTTCTGCGGACAATGGATCTTTTAATTTCTGGTACATGCTTCCTCAGTTGGTTTGCCCAGTTGATTTCATACAAGGGATGCTATTGGCAGATGGCTGAGAAGCTAGATTGCTTACTCTTCTCTCTCTCTCTTGCGCTGACTTTCTCTGATCCTGACATATAGGGACTGAGCAGGGTGGCTGTTCGCACACCTAGACGATACGGACGCTCGTCTAAAAATGCTGAAAGATTATCTTCACGTTGCTATCTTTTGTGCAGCTGCTTCCTGAAACGACATGCTGCACAGTGCTTCGCATACTTAAAAGCTCGAAGGGCACGTATTGACTTTTGACTGAAAAACAAACTCTGTATCTCTCTCTCTCTCTCTCTCCCTCTGATCCTGACGGAGGGGGTGTGAGCTGCCGCCTTCAACAGCTTTGTGCCGCGGTGCTTCGCATACTTAAAAGCCAAACAGCCCTATTGATTTATATATATATATATATATATGTGTATGTGTATATATATATATACATATATATATATATATATATATATATATATATATATATACATATTAACAAAAGGCAAAGCCCTCACTGACTCACTGACTGACTGACTGACTGACTCACTCATCACTAATTCTCCAACTTCCCTTGTAGGTGGAAGGCTGAAATTTGGCAGGCTCATTCCTTACAGCTTACTTACAAAAGTTAGGCAGGTTTCATTTCGAAATTCTACGCGTAATGGTCATAACTGGAATATATTTTTTGTCCATATACTGTAATGGAGGAGGCGGAGTCACGTATCGCGTCATCACGCCTCCTACGTAATCACGTGAACTAAAAACAAGGAAGAGATTTACAGCACGAGTCAAATGCGGGAACGAAGGTAAATGACGTTAATTTTTGACTGTCTTTTAATACTGTGTAAGCATACATATTAACACGTGCAATTAAGCGTGTGCATTTACGGGGTGATTTCTCAGGCTTAAAAGCTCGCCTTTTATCAAACGCGGGGAACAAAGGTAAATGACGTTGTTCACTGTCTTTTAATACTGTGTAACCATACATATTAACACATGTGCAATTAAACGTGTGCATTTACGGGGTGATTTCTCAGGCTTAAAAGCTCGCCTTTTACTAAAAAGGTAAATGCAAAACTATTTTCAATCAGTTTATTGAAACGCTCTCGTTAAGGATTGCAATAACATATTCGCGAGATAAAAGAACGAAGTAGGGGGAAATGACGGAAGAACCGCAAACAGCGAAGAGCAAAAAATTCATTAAACAATTCAGAAGGGAGCGAGTGAAGCATACAAGCATGTTCATAAGGGAAACAAAGCACGGTGTAAAACGTAAGTTTAAATTAAGTTTATAGAAACGCTCCCGCTGCGGATTGCAATAACATATTCGCGAGATAAAAGTTTAATGAGAAGACACGAGGTATAAACGAACCACACGCCGTGGCGCAACGTTAGGGGCAACAGTTTCAACCATTCTATGATCTGCCTCTCGCAACGGAAAGACGGCACATGGCGGATGTTAGCCGACTTGCTGACCGCAACGTTAGGGGCTTCAACTCTGGCGCTGACGATAGAGATTCGATTCACGAGACGTAATGCAGTGAGTGTGTATGCCTGATGAGCCCAGAATTAGGGAGAAACACATGTCGCATACTCTTTGCATTATTTGAAAGTAAACTATTAAAACCATTCTATGATCAGCTTCTGGAAACAGAAAGAGGGCACGTGGCGGATGTAAGGCGACTTCCTGACCAACCAAAAGCGTTACCTGGCAGGTAACCACCCATATAGTCAGATTGTGATTCAGAAAACGAATGCCATGAATGTAATTACCACGATCTACATACTGTCAAATAAACTAAACACACGCCGTAGCGCGACAGCTGTGAAAAGCGAGGTTCACAAAAAAATAGATCCTTAACAAATTGTTATTGGTATATTTTCGATCCGTTTAAAAAGGTTTTCTTTTCTTATTAAAAAATTAAAAGCCGTACTTCGCCGCAACGAACCGCGAGAATTTGGCTATATATATCTGCTTCTCGCAATTAAAAGAGGGCACGTGGCGGATTTTAGACGACTTCATGACCAAACTTAAGTGTTACCTGCCATGTAGGGTTACCACTTTTAATACAAAAAAATAAGGGACGCATACTGCAGCGGGTGCCACATCTCAGTGCCAACAGTTTGCAGACTGGTACTTAAAAGACCCGCCCTCCTCACTGGACAGTTAAAAAGACCAATCAAACTAACGATGACATCAAGTATTACCCAATCATAAGTAGGAAAGGAGGCATCTTCATAAAATGCGTGTGGTATGATTTGCATGAGACACTGCTTTAAAAAAAATGATAAAAAAAATACGGGATAAATCCCGTCCAGTATTGATTCAAAACGGGACGCGCAATTTCATTCTCAAACGTGGCACGATTCCGTATTTTAAAGGACGGGTGGCAACCCTACAGTGCCAGGTAACCACCCATACAATCACATTGTGATTCAGACTAGGAATGCAATGAATGTAATTACCCCGATCTACATACAAGGCGAAAGTCTTGCAACATTCAAAGATGATGGTTTGGGATAAGTACACCATACAACATAAAAGAGCTTATGAGGCCTTGAACCGAAAAAAGCAAGATCTCAGAGATCGTAAACAAAAAAAAAATAGGAGGTAATGTCGTTTTTACTCGCTGTACATTTTAGTCAAACATTACCAGTTATTCCACGAGGGAGACCAGCAGATGAACTCAACGCGTGTTTAAAATCCATGCTTCTCCCACGCTCTGTTATATGTCGCGTGTTCTCGGATAGGTGCACCAAAAAATTTAAACATTTAAGCATGTAATGGGCAAACAAAAAATGAGGTATACCCGAAGGCACTGCAGTAGTACTTAATGTAACTTTACTTCTTAAATTTTAATGTTTTACTGTTTAATAATTTATACGCTTCTTATATGTTGTTCAAATTCTTTTATCAAAATACCACTGACAGCGCAATGCACGATAACATGGAGTGAATACACCATACGCATCCGCCCACGGCTGCCCTGCTGTGCGCAGATAGGAGTTGATTCTACAATAAAATAAAATAAAGATAAAAAGAGTAAAACGATCATCACCCATAAAGCGGATAGTAGACGTGACGTACTATATGTGTACCACATTTCAAGTGTATAGGTGAAACGGTTTGCGAGCTACAGGTCATTTAAAATCCTGGACAGACACACAAATTGCCACGGTAGCAAATTACAGAAGAAGATTTTACTGTTTAATAATTTATATTTATATGAAATGTGCTTCTTATATATTACTTCATATTCTCATATGATAATGATGTTAATGTTTATATTGATTTCTGTGTTATTAAAACTGCATGTATGTGTGTATATGTATATATATATATATATATATATATATATATATATATATATATATATATATATATATATATATATATATACTAGCAAAATACCCGCGCTTCGCAGCGGAGAAGTAGTGTGTTAAAGAGGTTATGAAAAAAAAAGGAAACATTTTAAAAATAACGTAACATGATTGTCAATGAAAGCCCGTTTCAGTCAGTAAGTCTTATGTGTGTGTTTATGTATGTGTGTATATATATGTAG
The DNA here is from genome assembly GCF_900747795.2 of Erpetoichthys calabaricus. Lineage (NCBI taxonomy): Eukaryota > Metazoa > Chordata > Cladistia > Polypteriformes > Polypteridae > Erpetoichthys > Erpetoichthys calabaricus. The sequence goes on from NC_041399.2 coordinate 80,909,952, forward strand.
ATGTGTATATGTAGATATGTATATATATGTATATGTATATGAATGTTTATGTGTGTGTGTATATTATATATAAAATATATATATATATATATATATATATATATATAAAAGACAGCAACAGTTATAACAATGACAACACAATTACATTGACAATCATGTTACGTTATTTTTAAAATGTTTCCTTTTTTTTTCATAACCTCTTTAACGCACTACTTCTCCGCTGCGAAGCACGGGTGTTTTGCTAGTATATATATATATATATATATACATATACAAATTTACATATCTACATATATATATATACATATAAGTATAGACATACATATATACATACATACATTCACACATATACATATCTACTTATTGGCTCCTGTATTTAGGATATATATAGGTTGGATAATGGATGTATGGACATTTGTATGCATAGCCCTATTTGCCCGTTTTTGTTTTTTTCTTTCTTCAGTAATATTTCAGCAAACCCGGAGCTTGTCAGTTCAAATCGTGGTACTGACATCACTGTGTGACCCTGAGAAAGTCACTTCACCTGCCTGTGCTGCAAAAAACAAAAGTAATGTAACAAATTGTATCTCAGATGTTGCAAGTTGCTGGAATAAAGGCATAAGTAAAATAGATAAATATGTATTATACACATAGGAAGTATTAATTTATTTTCAGTCAAGTCATCTGCAGCAAACCTTTATAAATGAGGGTTTCTCCTTTTTTGTAAACTGTTTCTTCTTCATTGAGGTTTTCTCTTGGAGAGCTTTTTTCATTTCATTGAAAATTAAAGCAGCAGCTGCCAAAATATGTAGCTTTCTTATTAATTTTTCAACATTGTAAAATAACTTTATAAAGTAACATAAAAGGTTTAAATACTGGTTATCCTTTTACACTAAAATATTACTAAAGAAATACAAAAAAAGTAAAATGCATATGTTCTTTTTCTTTAAGGAGATTTAATATTACTGAAGAAAGAAAAAAAAAAACTAAAACAGCCAAATGGGGCTATGCATACAAACTTAAAAGGTTTAAATAAAACAGAAATATACACTTTTATTTTTACTTGATTAACTTATGGAGGGTGTATCCTGTAGCAAAGCACTAACTTTTTTGTGAAAGCCCGTTTCAGTCAATAAGTCTTAAAAACAGGTGTAAAGATATTGACA
>NC_041399.2:80916117-80918617 GCF_900747795.2 Erpetoichthys calabaricus
GCCTAGTCAAAGTCCTGACCTGAATCCAATTGAGATGCTATGGCATGACCTTAAAAGGCGGTTCATGCTAGAAAACCCTCAAATAAAGCTGAATTACAACAATTTTGCAAAGATGAGTGGGCCAAAATTCCTCCAGAGCACTGTAATAGACTCATTGCAAGTTATCACAAACGCTTGATTGCAGTTATTGCTGCTAAGGGTGGCCCAACCAGTTATTAGGTTCAGGGGGCAATTACTTTTTCACACAGGGCCATGTAGGTTTGGATTTTTTTTTCTCCCTAAATAATAAAAACCATCATTTAAAAACTGCATTTTGTATTTACTTGTGTTATATTTGACTAATGGTTAAATGTGTTTGATGATCAGAAACATTTTGTGTGACAAACATGCAAAAGAATAAGAAATCAGGAAGGGGGCAAATAGTTTTTCACACCACTGTATATAGATATATATATATATATATATATATAGATATATATATATATATATATATATATATATATATATATATATATCTATATATATGTATATCTATATCTATATCTATATATATATCTATATCTCTGTCTCTCTCTCTCTCTTTATATATATACATTATATATATATATATATATATATATATATCTAAATCCCCGCAAAGTACTGCTTTTAAATTTTTATGAAGAAGAAAAGCTTTTTAAATTGAGGGAAAATATCCCAATAGCAATTTGTTAAGGATCTGTTTTTTTGTGAAGCAGCCTTAACACAGCTTTTCCGCTGTTTTATAAACGAACGCCATATAAGGTCTTCCTTTTTCCTTGCTTCGCCAAGGAAAGAGCCTTTTTATTAAATCCAAGGGTTCTTCGCTTTTTTTTTTTTGTTTGTTTATTTATTACGATTGTTATAGTTCTGTTTGTATACGACGTTGTCAGTTCAGCACTCAGGTTGTAATATGACCAAGCCGTGCAAGCTTACTGTTAAGAATGCAACGTATAGTTGTACATGAGAAAAGCAATCTTGCCTCAAATCAATGGCAACCTTTTGTAGGTCTATGAACTTATAATAAATAAACGAACCACACGCCGTGGCGCAATTTTAGGGGCTTCGCCTCTAGCGCTGACGTCCGAGGTTCGATTCCCGTATTGAAGTGAAGTGAGTGGGTGGTTACCTACCAGGTAATGCTTATGGTTGGCCAGCAAGTCAGGTAACATCAGCCACGGTGCCTTCAGTTGTGAGAAGCATATCATAGAATGGATGAAAATAGTTTACTGTCAAATAATGCAAAGAGTATGCGACACCTGTTTCCCCCTTATTCTTGGCTCATCAGGCGTACACACTCATTGCACTCGCTTACGGTAATCGAACGTCGGACGTCAGCGCTAGAGGGGCTTCGCAACGGTGAAATATTGCTTTTAAATTTTAATTAAGAAGAAAAGAAAACCTTTTTAAATTAAGTCTTAAAAAGAGGTGTAAAGATATTGACAATAAGCTACGCAAACCCACCAAGACATGCAATCGTTTAAATCAAGGCGCAAGTCGAAAAACACCATCCCATAATATTAGTTAACGATTAACACATTTGTATATGTATTGTAAGCATACAATACAACTGATAATATGTTGCGCTTATTTATCTGGTGTACTGACATTTTTGCGCGTTTAACGGCTGAAATCTAACGTGGTTTGTACCCTTCAGAATGAAAAGAGTTTGCATTTACCTTTTTAACTCTTTTAGGGCTAAATTTTTTTTTTGTTTCTTTTCTCCCAGGGCTGAATATTTTTCCAAAAACTAACATTTTTTAAAAAAGAACACAAAGCAATTGTTTAACATATCAAATCAACAAAAAATATTTACTTTTGACAAATGTTACTGTCTTGCATGTTGTATGAGCCTGCATACTCTATGATTTCACATACATATCACATACATTTTACACAGCAAAGTCTGATCTCGCTCAAAGCAGCCAATTTCAGTCATTGCCACATTGCACTCCTTACAATACGTGTTGCTTTGGTGCCTATTTTTCAATTGTCTGTTGCTGCACTTTCTCACATATATTGTTAGTGTGTACTGTAGAGAGACAAGTCACCCATTTGCCATCATGCCATGCCACTGCCACCAAGTTTTCTGCCAGCATGAAAACCGTATTGTCACCTCTTTTCATCTTCTGAAACTTTATGAACTTTATGTATGGCATTATAGCCTGGCTCACCCCATGGGATTTGCTTCTGTTTATTACAGAAGTGAATAAAACTTTGCAGCAGCACGTACCTAAGCCACCAGGGGACAAAACACGTTTGGACCAATGCTCCCTGAAGTTATATCACCAGTTCTGTCTCATCTCTATTTGTAATGCCACAGCGGGCTTCATCTCGTCTTTCGTTGTGGGTTTCCACTTTGAAAAATGAGAATGCGATGCAAACGCAGCCCGCGATTCAAAAAAAATCTCTGCCTACCTGTTTGTCTCGTCTGACAGTAGCTGAAAAGCAGCATCAGGAGAGAGCAGCCTGAAGTACAGCA
>NC_041399.2:80928617-80931117 GCF_900747795.2 Erpetoichthys calabaricus
CCTTGATGTTGAAACTTAAAACAAGTGAACAAAGAAGGCAAAAGTTGACACCGCCACTGGTATGCACAAAAGTCACTCCATAAAATTAAACAAACCACTGACTCATTCATGCAGTATTTTTGGCGCACAGGCATAAAGGAATACAGTGGAACCTCGGTTCACGAATGTCTTGGTACACGTTCAACTCGGTTTACAACCAAAAAGTTCGCCAAAGTTTTGCCTCGGTTCACGACCACACACTCGGTATACGAGCAAGCCAGTTACCCTCTCGGTTTGTGTGCGACGATGATTTCCACACGTGTTGCGTTGTTCTCGGCCAGACATGCGTGCTTGCACGTGCGTGCTTCCGTGGTGAACTCTCTGTGCTCTATTTCATTTCCCTTCCGGTTCGTATGCGCCGATTACTGTATTTAAGCATGTGTTCAGCCTCTCCCTGTTCATTGTTCTCAGTCAGACGTGTGTGCTTTACCTGTTAACTCTTTGTGCTCTACAGTATTTCGTGTGCTTTTGCAGTAAGAAGCAACTTGCAGGGGATAGCGTAAGCGAGGCGATGTTATGTGAGAAAGCCAGAAAGATTCATGTCGATCTGCTGCAAAACGATCCTTCTACGAGTGGCGAAATTGAGGAATTTAAAGCCAGTAGAGGATGGTTTGAAAAGTTTCGCAAGAGAAGTGGCATTCATAGTGTGGTAAGGCATGGAAAGGCTGCTAGTTCCAATGCTGAAGCTGCGAAAGAATTCGTGAAAAATTTCACAAAATTAGTGGAGGACGAAGGCTACATCCCGCAACAAGTCTTCAACTGCGACGAGGCCGCATTGTTATCCACCCAGTTCCTCCTCACTTCATGCCAGAATTCGACTCATGCAAGGTTAGTTTTCTTGGTGGTTTATGGTTAGTTTTTGTATTACGGATTTTTCAAATGTTCATTTTTCGGTTCGTAGCGTGAATTGTTGCAATGTTACTTTTCTCTTTTTTCAAATGTTCATTTTTTTCCCTGTGCTTAAAACTCATTTAAAAAGTGTTTACAGCGATCGGGTTGTAATGCTATTAGCGTGAACTCCTGCAATGTTACTTTCTTGGTTGGCTTTTAAATAAAGTTCGGATTTGTTCAAATGTTCCTTTTTTTTACCCCCTGTGCTTAAAACTCATTAAAAAAAAGTGTATATACAGCGATCGGGTTGTAAGGCTATAGCGCGAACTGCTGCAATGTTAGAGAGAGAGAGAGAGAGAGAGAGAGAGAGAGCAGGCTCGCATGCTGATGAGAGAGAGAGAGCATGCAGCTGAGAGCGAGTGAGCCTGCGCGTGCAGCTGAGCAGGGAGCCTGGGTGTTTGTGTCAGTGTTATTCAATGTTTTTACATTAGTTTACTATTGCACTGTGCATTCTATGGTGTAATTAACTATATTTGTGCTTAAAAATCTTTAAAAAAAATATATTTACATACAGTTCGTATGGTCTGGAACGGATTAATTGTATTTACATACAATCCTATGGAGGAAATTGCTTCGGTTCACGACCAAATCGGTTTACGACCAGGGGTTTGGAACGAATTGTGGTCATGAACCGAGGTTCCACTATATCCTCCTTTTATCAAATCCCAAACTTTAAATTTCTCCTTTTATCCACAGACTCACCTACACATATGAACTGAAACAATTTTACACAATCCATAATATAAATTGTATGTTTTAGTGCTGTAGCTAATAGGCATACATTTGACATGGGCTCTTTAGAAGTACTTCACATAGCACAATTAATGTCTTAAATAATTGGTAGTGCCAATCAACATCATATTTCCACCATTAGTGTCTTTTTCTTGACATACAATTTTGATCTTTTTAGAAGTATCTCCTCATTGAAAACATTGTTTCACAATTGCCAATGGCAGAACCAGTGACGTATGCACTGATCTTAATTTTTCTTATGTTTCTTTCTCTCTACATCAAAGAACCTGCTGGTCAGTTATACACCAGTTTGCTGATCATATGTTTTGAGGAAGAATTCACCCAGCTTTGACATGTATCTGATAAATCACTGAATCACTACTCAAACTAAGTTCTGCAGGAACTGAGTCAGTCACGGGCACGCAGCTGAAAGAATGGGACAGGTAACAACTTGATTCAACAGATAAATGGTTAGGGAAATGGATCAACTAGTCAAGCTACAATAAAACAGAAGACACGTAAAACAAAAATACCATAAAATTCCCTCTACTAGTGTAACATCTTAAAAGCAACAATCTCTTTTCAAAAATATCATTGAATAAATTTCCTCTTGACTTCTCTCTGAAGTGTGCAAAACTGTTACACTCTACTAAGTGGGGCAAGCCTTTTACAAATACTGGTGCTGATTATTTTCTTTGATATTTTCAAAATTCTGCACCAACAGAAAGTATGACAAGTACAGTACATGGTTCGACTATCTTCATTTTAAAAAAACTTCAGTGAAATTTAAAGTTACAAAATGAAGATAAAAATATTCAGGTAAAAATAACTTCTTGCT
>NC_041399.2:80948431-80983431 GCF_900747795.2 Erpetoichthys calabaricus
AGCTGACAGAGAAAAAAGTATAAAGCACCATGTTTATTTATGTAACCATAATATAACAACCAAGTTAAAAATACAAAAAAAAAACAAACATTCTCTCACCAATCGGATTTCTATCTCTCTGTTGTCCTTATTCTGCGATGTGGCTGACAGAGCATTGTCAATCAGCTCAGCAAGGGCAAAAGCTGAAAAAGTAAAAGCAAAATGCAAATTATTCAGAAAGCAGCTTTAAATTAAGCTCTTCATAAAAATACTTAAATAACCAAAAGAGCATGCTCTGGCTCAAAAACCTTGGCTCCTTTATAAGGAAGCCACCCCATGTCTAAGCTTTCTGTAGTAGACTCTGCCAAAATGGACTTGTCAATTTCAACATCTTGGCTAAGGGGAAGCTCTAGACTCAATTCATTTTCACATTCACTAGACCCTGATGGGTTTCTACCAGAAGATTTTTTTGTGCATTTTATAAGACGTTCTTAAACCAGGGGTACTCAAAGTTTTTGAATGCCGGTCCACATTCAGTTCGCCACCAACCATCGGGGTCCGCTATTGCCAGGTTTACCGTGTAGGACTGTAGGTGTAGGTCTGTAGGAGGGTAGTAATAGATTCAACGCAAATGATAAAATTTTTACAGAAGACCAAGACATGCACAAAACATGGAAAACAATTCAAAAATGTCACATGACTAGTTGCAATTAACACACCAGTTGGTACGTAAATGATTGTCACCCAGTGTGAAGTGTGAAACTGTTGTTTCGATTTCATAATGGCAGCATAGTTCGGTGAGTAACCAGTCAGTGCAATTCTTATTGCATTCCTGAGGTTCTGGTCGGTAAATACACTTCGATGTTTCGTCTTGGGCGGCACGGTGGCGCAGTGGGTAGCGCTGCTGCCTCGCAGTTGGGAGATCTGGGGACCTGGGTTCGATTCCCGGGTCCTCCCTGCGTGGAGTTTGCATGTTCTCCCCGTGTCTGCGTGGGTTTCCTCCGGGCGCTCCGGTTTCCTCCCACAGTCCAAAGACATGCAGGTTAGGTGGATTGGCAATTCTAAATTGGCCCTAGTGTGTGCTTGGTGTGTGGGTGTGTTTGTGTGTGTCCTGCGGTGGGTTGGCACCCTGCCCAGGATTGTTTCCTGCCTTGTGCCCTGTGTTGGCTGGGATTGGCTCCAGCAGACCCCCGTGACCCTGTGTTCGGATTCAGCGGGTTGGAAAATGGATGGATGGATGGATGTTTCGTCTTGATAGTGTTCATAGTGGAGAACGCACACTCACAAGAATATGTTGAACCAAACATAGTGAGCACGGAAATCACCAGTTTCTTTGCAGCAGGATACTACGAATCTGGAACAAACTTTGACCAAAAAATTGTTATGCCGACTTCGTTCAATTTAGCTTTCAAAACGTGAGAAGCTTGCAAATCAGCTGCTTCCATTTGCAACAGTGACGGGTTTGAGTCCATTCACTGTCAGGCTGGACAATGAAAGGATCAGCAACAAACAAAAACACAGGCTTCAGTTTTCTGAAATCCTTAAAACGTTCATCAAACTCGACCTTCAAATGATGTAGAAATGTGGAAATCAACTGAAAACATGCCTGTTGATCAGCTGTCATGCAGCTCTTCAGGTTTGGGAAATGCAGAATCTTGCCACCTTCCAAGTCATTGATGAAAATGCTCAGTTTTGTTTCAAAGGCACAACATTTTTCTTGCAATTCGACAACAGTTTTGTCTGCACCCTGAAGTGACAAATTCAGTGTATTTATATGTCCCATAATATCAACAAGAAATGCCAGCAGTGCGACCCTGTCACTGTCTTGAATAAATGTTAAAAATTCTGCAGCTTCTTTGTATTCAAGGACTGCAGGAAGTCAGCTACATCTTCACGGAGATTCCAGAACCTTTCCAACACACGGCCCTTGCTTAACCATCTGACGTCATTGTGAAGCAGCAAATCTCCAAATTCTGCAGACATCTCTTCAAGAAAAGAACAAAACAGATGATGCTGCAGAGACGAATTACATCGTAAAAAATTCACTAATTTCACAAGAGTAGACTTCACTTCCGCCAGTTCGTCACAAAGTTTTGAACAGAGGGCAGACTGATGAATGATGCAGTGATAAGCAACAAGGTTGGGCTGAAGTGCCTTCATATGAGTGACAAGTCCTCTATCTTTACCAGTCATTGCTGGTGCCCCGTCTGTTGTAAGGGAAACCATTTTTGTTACATCCAATCCAGCTGCGTGCATAAACTGCGATAATGCTGAAAACACGTCCTCACCGCGGGTCTGTTTTACTAGCGGTAGTAATGTCAGAAACTCTTCAACAAAATTATGGCCATCAAAAAATCTTGTGAACATACAGAGTTGAGACATGTCAGTTTTATCAGTGGATTCATCGCACGCGAGAGCAAACAATTTAGCCTGTTTAAGATCTGATATTAACTGACCACCGACCACATGTGAATTTCCCATTGGGATTAATAAAGTATCTATCTATCTATCTATTGTCAGAAAGGTCATCTGCACGACGACTAGCAGTACTGTCTGATAATGGTATCTGCTGAATCAGTTCAACACACTTTTTGTCGCTAAACAGAACCGAAGAAGAAGACATCATGCATTCTTTAACAACCTCTGCATCAGTAAATGCTTTCTTATGTCTGCCAAGAACCCAAACAATGCGTAGCGAAGCTTCTGTAACATTTGATTGTGTGGTGGTCGCTTTCGTCATCAGCGATGAACTCGCTACCAACGACGACTTAAGGGCGTCGATCTTATGCGAACGGAGCTCTGACTTTGGTGGATAATTCGCATTGTAAAAAAGACCAAAAAATGCCAGTAGACCAAACGCAAATTTTATATGCCAAACAGTTTTCAAAAATGCCAGATTTCAGTTATTTGGCATAAAAAATGCCAGTTGGCAACCCTGCTACAGAGTAAATAATAAAACAACAATAATTTTGGTGCTTTTATATTCGGACTTTTGACTTACGCAGAAGACAGTCGCGGTCCGCCAAAAACGTCTTGGCGGTCCGGATTGTGGACCGCGGTCCGCCGTTTGAGTACCCCTACTCTAAACCCTTAACCTCCTTAGTGTTACATTTTATCTCAATAAAACATTTAAAAATCCTTGCATTTTTTTGGCTTGAAAAATTACATTTTTATTAAATATCATCTTTCTACTGTAAAACATGAAACACTACAAGTACAAATTCAATTCTGTAGAAACTATAACAACGATACAAATAATAACAACAATATGAACAGCACACTGTATATGTGCGAGTGACGCAAGAGTCACTTTCAGGTTTACCTGAATGACTTTCGGTTTCACTGTCCGTTTCAATGTCACTGCCTGAAGACAGATTCACCTCATCATTAATGCTATGCTGACAGTGAAGACTTGTCTACACTGTTGCCTAGTTAACGCATGGACCTGACACTTATGCAAGACATGACTATACCATTGCCAGAGTATGCTCGGCACTAATGCTGTTGGCACTTTTACAGCCCGAGTAATCCTCCTGTCTTACGTGAGACGCGTCTACACCATTGCCCGAGTAACACTCGGGACTAATGCTTTTGCCACTTTCTTTTTTTTAACAGCCCAAATAATGCCCAGGTCTAATGCTAAGGAGGTTAATAAGTACTGAAGCTAAGCTGCTGGCTAATTTAACTGCAAGGAGACTTCAACTAGTAAAACATAAACTAATCTATTCAGGTTGTTATTTTTACAGTACATTCCAGCTAAGCATCTGATAATACTAGGTTTTTACATATTTAAGGGGTTTCCCTAAACATGCCTCATCCAGATGGACTTTTGGCACTGGATGTGGTGAAGACATTTGACTGTATGATACAAATATTCTTTTAAACTTCAGAGATATTCTGACCCAGGCTCAAAATAAGCATATTCCAAAAATGTTACCACAAAAAAATAGAGACATTAATTAAAAGAACAAACAGGGTCATTACTAAAAATATAAAACTGAGAAGATCATTGAACAAAACTAAACAACACCCAAATAATTCTAACTTGGAGGAATTCCAGAAACTAAAGCAAAACAACAACAACAACAAAGCATTCAAACGGTCAAGAGAGAAACTGAAAAAAAAATAATTGCAAGTGAAGCAAAAACAAACCTGTAGCAATTTTTGTGAGTACTACTCCAGTAAAAAAAAACTAACAGAATTTAAGAAACCTCTAGAATGCACAAAAAGAAATCCTTGAAAATGAGACGGAAATAGAAAACTAAGTAAATTAATATTTTACTCAAGTATTTTAAAAGAAACAAATGGAATATTCCATACAAAAATAAAAAGTTCTGAAATGGCAGATTTTAAATTAGAAGAGTCAGATGTGCATACATACATTCAAGGCTAATAAATTTCCTGGACAAATGGGATTGTACAATTTGTACTGAAAGAAATTAAATATGTCATTTATAAACCTTTATTAACCATAATGGAGAAGTCACTTCAGAGAGGATATGTACTAAAAGGAAAGAAATTTGTAAAGGTGACGCCAAACTACACGAAGGGAGACAATATGGAGCCTAATAATTACAGACCAAAAGGTCTTGCTTCTATATCATTTTATATTATGGAAACCATAATAAGAAATAAACTAGAAACAACTTTTTGAAAATAGCAAACTAAATATAAACCAGCACAGATTTACAACAGGTAGATACTGCCAAACCAATTTCAGAAGGCTACTGGAACAGTTCAGGAACGCAAAAGAGAACATAATTTTCATAAACTTCCAAAAAAGCCTTTGATATGGTCCCACACTGAAGATTAATTTTGAAACTAAAAGATGTTGGTATCAGAGGTAAATTACAAAATTCGATCTCAAGTTGGCTAACCAGCAGGAAACAAAGTACACATAAGAGGAGAATGTTCCACATGGACTAAGCTCATCAGTGGAGTACCTCAGCGGTCTTTCCTTTGACTGCTACCATCAAATTTAATGACAGAGATTCTGGTATAGTCGGTAAACTTGTGAAATTTGCAGATACCAAAACTGGAGCAATAGCAGATAAAGAGGAGAAGCAAAAATAATTTAAATACACTTGAATGTTCAGAACTATCTAAACTCTTGGAAAATACAGTTTAATGCAGAAAAGTGGAAAGTACTACACGTGGGCAAAAGCAGTGTCAATTATCAAGACAATATGGGGGACATTGCACTTCATGAAGCAACTTCTAAAAAGGATTAAAGTGGATAAAACATTCTTATCATCTAAGCAATGTTCAGAAGCAATTCAAATGGTAAATAAATAAAATAATGAAGAAAATAAATAAAATGGTAAATAAATAAATGGTTAGAATACATTGTAAAAACAACTAAAGATAACTCGAGATGTTATGCTTAGACTATATATGCACTACTGAGAAAATATCCCAACTGCTTGAAGTTCTGGTCACCACTCTACAAAAGAGACATAACAGGACTTGAAGCTGTGCAGAGGAGAGCAACAAAGTGTATCCTAGGACGAAACAACTGGCCCTACTCCAACAGTTTCAGAGAATTAAACCTATATTGTCATAAGCATAAGAAGGCTACATGGGGACCTAATCCAGGTCTTCAAAATTCTCAGAGGCATCGATAAAGTAGATCCAGCAGAATTGTTTCTGCTAAATAGCACATCACATACACAAGCACACCAGTGGAAATTAAGGGAAAGTACATTTAAGACTGAAGCCAGGAACCACTTCTTTATGTAGATGAAGAAGAAACCTTGACAACCTTTAAAAAGTATATGGATGTGATATTGGGATTGCTTTGATATTAGCTAAGCAAAATTAGCTTGATGGAATGAATGGTATCCTCTCATCTGTCAAATTCTTTATGTTTCCATGTCCTTTGGCACTCCTTGGAGCTCACAGATTATGGTGAGGGCTTTACTAATATGACTGAAATGCTCAACTTCCATCTTTTAGTATAAATATCACTAACTTTTCATGACACTTGCAGATTATGAAAAGGTACCAGGTGAGGTTGTCTTCTTTAATTTAATCCCACTGCTTTATCCCCTTTCTATTGTTCTGAGGTCATATAAATTGATGATGCTGGTAACTGCTCACGGTGCCTCACATAAAATATCTATTAGTGGTGCATGCTACAACAGTAGAAACTTGTCAACTATTACAAATTTCCAAATATTTTTACCACATTTTAGCACATTAGAAGCTACTTTTGTTACTCATTGTTGAAGTGAAGCATATATTGTATTGGTGTGGTAGGGAGTGGGCATTCCATCACTACAGATGCTCCAATTGATCGTCCGCCAATCTAAATCGGCTGATTTTCAATAAAAAAGACTCAATCTGTGATCGGTAAATTGGCTGATCACAAAATCTTTTCTAGGCTTTATGGTAGTTTAGTTGCAAGCCAAGCAGTCGGGGCTTGTTTTAGAAGAAAGCAGGAGACGACTGGAATATTAGTCTTTACATTAAAGAAACTGGAGTAATAAACTGAGAAAAAGAAATTGGAGAAATTGTCCTTTGCAATTAAAAAATGACAAGAAAAGCTATTTCAGTGAATTCAGACCTTTTTATTTTACCCTTTAATTAAGCAGATTTTGGTCTCGCCCATTTCACAGACAGAACTCCATTAGCTGCAGTCTTCTTTCAACTTTATATATTTACAGTCGACCCTTGATATACAACCGGCCTGACATGCAAACAACTTGATTTACGAGCAAAATTTTTGTTTTGATTTACGACCAACATCTTGCGTTATGATCTGAATGCGGGCACGTGTATCCGCTTGCGCGATTGTAAACAAACAGCCGAGAGCATTTGTAAGCGTCAGTCGGAGCCCAGATACATGTGTTTGTGGACGTAATTTCGGTCAGAGCAGTGACTTATATAATTTTTTTCGATAATTGCTAAGGAAGGAAGAGAAGGTAACGAAGGTAAAGAAAGCGATCACAATCGAAACAAAGAAGGAAATTGTGCATAGATAGATAGATAGATAGATAGATAGATAGATAGATAGATAGATAGATAGATAGATAGATAGATAGATAGATAGATAGATAGATAGATAGATAGATAGATAGATAGACAGACTTTATTAATCCCAAGGGGAAATTCACATACTCCAGCAGCACCTTACTGATACAAAAAAAAAAAACAATATTAAAGATTGATAATAATGTAGGTAAAAACACAGACAATAACTTTATATAATGTTAACGTTTACCCCCCAGGTGGAATTGAAGAATCGCATAGTTTGGGGGAGGAACGATTTTCTCAGTCTGTCAGTGGAGCAGGACAGTGACAACAGTCTGTCGCTGAAGCTGCTCCTCTGTCTAGAGATGACACCGTTTAGTGGATGCAGTGGATTTTTCATAATTGATAGGAGCCTGCTGAGCGCCCCGTCGCTCTGCCACAGATGTCAAACTATCTAGCTCCATGCCAACAATAGAGCCTGCCTTCCTCACCAGTTTGTCCAGGCATGCAGCGTCTTTCTTCTTAATGCTGCCTCCCCAGCACACCACCACGTAGAAGAGGGCGCTCACCACAACCGTCTGATAGAACATCTGCAGCATCTTATTGCAGATGTTGAAGGACGCCAGCCTTCTAAGGAAGTATAGCCGGCTCTGTCCTTTCTTACACAGCATCAGTATTGGCAGTCCAGTCTAATTTATCATCCAGCTGCACTCCCAGGTATTTATAGGTCTACACCATCTGCACACAGTCACCTCTGATGATCACGGGGTCCATGAGGGGTCTGGGCCTCCTAAAATCCACCACCAGCTCCTTGTTTTTGCTGGTGTTCAGGTGTAGGTGGTTTGAGTCGCACCATTTAACAAAGTCATTGATTAGGTCCCTATACTCCTCCTCCTGCCCACTTCTGATGCAGCCCATGATAGCAGTGTCATCAGCGAACTTTTGCATGTGGCAGTGAGAGTGGTGTTCGTGTGACCGATCTCGCTAATATGTACAGCATGTCGAAATCCACCATCTCGACAATTTTGGGTATTTCCATTAATTTTATGGGAAAAATAATCTTGACTTACAACCAACTTGAGTTACAACCAGCCCTCGAGAACGAATTGTGTTCATAAGTCAAGGGTCCACTGTATCTATTATTAAAAAAAAATCCTGTGGGAGGGAATGACTAGTAGATGATACGTGATCTTCACGTTAAGATCACGGAAGACAAATAAAAGACCCGCGAGACAAAAGAGAATGGCCATGGAGCGTCTTGCGGGGATATAGAACATGAGATTCTTGCAAGACACGCCCTACCTACAAGCAAGAAACAGAGCCTGGCCAGCAAAAAAAATCAATAGTGCAAAGGCACGCAGCACACACAGATACAGGGGTCTCAGTGCATATAAAGAACAATAAGTTATAAATGAAACGTCGATGACTAAAAGATCGCATTAGCACAAACAAAAGGAAATTAATCATCAGGACCAGGTGTAATTGAAAAAAGAGCAGGACAAAGCGAGGTCAGAAATAAAAGGCAAAGAGCAGAAAACAAAGTCTTTTCGCATCATTCAATGCACAAAACGTAGATTTTACACAATGATGGAACATACGCTATGAAAATCTGTGGTCCTGCACCAGTTAAAGCAACGACAAGTTTAATTTCAAAGAAAACACAATTTGGTCAGGTGTATATTTATGATCACGGAGAAACGATCACAACGCGGGCAGCAGGGACACGAAGTGGCAAAAAGGGCTGCGGCAATACAGGCTTTAAAATGATCGAAGGGTCCCCTTTCACAACACGAGCAGCGTTATACGTCCTGTAAGAAAGAGATTCAACAATGCCCGGGGCCGGAAATAAGAGACAATTATTGTTTTTACAACATCACGCGAGACAAGGCAGTGAGCCATCATTTAAAACAAGTCCACAGACATCAAACCTAGCAGTTATTGGATTGCTTTTGGCAGACAAGCATCATGTGCTCCCAGCTCTTAAACCACGACATGCGACAAGCAGAACAGGCAGCTCACAAGCAGCAAAAAGACAGCAGATGATCCGACGGCATATCCTTAGCGTGCATTCAGCCCCCCCAACCCCCCCCAGATTCACAACACGAGCAGCATTATACGTCTGGCAAGAAAGACATGTAACCATGCACGGGGCTTGATATAAAGGACATGTATTGTTTTGACAAAAGTTTTTAAAGTAAAAATGAAAATAATACATATGTAACAAGTCCCATGAAAACAATGTCTTTAAATTGTGTATCTGGTAAACCAAACATGGGGGTGGGCAAGCGAAGCGAGCAGGGGGCAGATTCTGCACTGTCACCTAACCCCTGCGAGTCAACAGCACTGACTCCAACTGGGTTTGGTACTCTGCCCATGGAGTGAGAGTGATATAGTGGGTCAGCAGCTTAGATGAAAAGGTCAGTTTTTAAAATAAATAATCGCCGCTTAACTCGCGACTTAAAGAGGGGGCGTGGTATCATGGCCATTTAAGTTCACTTAAATTCTGGTCCGTACTTGTAATATTTTTATTTTGATACTGTATTGAGGATTACTTCTGTTCTGTTCTGTGTATTGTATTGTATTGTATTGACCCACTTCTTTTTGGCACCCACTGCACGCCCAACCTACCTGGAAAAGGGTCTCTTTTTGAACTGCCTTTCCCAAGGTTTCTTCCATTTTTTGCCTAAAAGCATTTTTTTGGGAGTTTTACCTTGTCTTCTTAGAAAGTCACGGCTGGGGGACTGTCAAGAGGAAGGGCCTGATAAAGCCCATTGCGGCATTTCTTGTATGATTTTGGGCTATACAAAAATAAACTGTAATGTATTGTACTTAAGTGCATAAGTGGGGAATTGTTCGTGTCCGTAATTGATGCAGGGAGCTGCTAATCCCCACAACTGTACCACGTCCCCATTATAAATTAGAAGGAGTGCGAGTGTGGAGGGGAGGAAAAAAAAGATCAGAAAAAAGAACGGAGGTTAGAGGAGGAAGAAGGGGAAGCTGGAAGCTGAGGAGCCGATGCATGCATGAGTAAGCGAGCGAGCGAGCAACAGGCAACTGGAAGAAGTGAGCCCTAGCAGGGTGTTTGGCCGGCACCTGGGGGTAAAAGGATTGGGTCACTCCTGCTGACTTTTGCAGAGGAGCAGGAGTGACCGCGATCAAGGATGGCTTGCCACGGAAGGAAGGGGGAGTCGGAAGCTTGGGAAGTGGAAGCCCCAGTGTTAGCACCCTGGTCACTGGGGGAACCAGAGTCTCGGTCTGGCAGAGCTCTGCGGAGCCAGGGCCCGAAAAGCTACCAGACCAGTAAGAGAAGTCAGCTGAAGGTAGGGCGACTCCCCTGGTGGAAGGCCCAGACGGGAGAAGCAGTTTAGCCGCCAGCTGAAGAAAGGACTGCTTCCAGCCAGTATTTCAACCTCGGTTTTAAAGGATTTAATTATTGGGATTTTAACCTCCACTTTGGACCAGTTGTTTTTAATGGATTATTTATTTATTGACATTTGATGCACTGCTCTATTATTAGGACACTGTTTTGGATTTGAATGTTTTGGAATAAAGGCACTTCTGCACTTTACACATTTCCCCTTGCTTCATTTGGTCTCCTCATTGTGCCGCTCATTCAGTTAAATTATCAACGGTGTTGGGCTCAAGAGGCTCTCAAAAATGAGTTGGAAGCATGGAGCAGACCCGCATCATCACAGTGAGGAAAAGACTTAAACGAAAAGTCTGAGCTAAAAGCAATGATCACCACAATGATCACTGCAGTTACTATGGCTCTCTTGGGGGACATAAATGGGATAAAGTGTAATATAAAAAAGGTTACAAGGGACATAAGGAAAAATATATATGACATTAACATGTCAACCGAGAAGCGGATTAAAGATATTAAACTTTTAAGTAATCACTGTGGAAACCTTTAAAGGCACGCTAGAAAAAACGGAGGAAAACATACAAGATAATACAATTAAGGTGGAGAATAAAATCTGAGCATTTGCTGTGCAGCTTTTAGGCAAACATTCACAAGTCTTACTGAAACAGTTGAACAATTGGCATCTGCCACTGACGAAAAAACAACGGCTAAAAAATCTGAATGCAAAGTGCTTGCAGACAAACTAGCTGCGTTGGAAGAAGGATATGGAAGAAATAATATCAGACTTTAAGGTCTCCCTGAAAACCAAGAAAGTCCAAAACCAGTGAAATTCACAGCTGAACTATTTTCTAAAATAACTGGAGAGGACTTTAAAGCAGACACCGAGATATCAGCAGCTTACCTCATAGTAGATCAAATGTCTCAAAAAAATTAGAAGCCTTATTGTTCATTTTGACAAATTTCTAAAGTAAATTTGATGTTCCTTCTCAGACTGAAACAAGACATCACATTTGAAAATGACTGCATTCGTATTTTTCCTGATTTCTCACCTTTAACAGCTGTTAAGCATGCCACATTTTACAGAATTAAACAGCACTTAAGTCAAAATCTTGTATCCTGCTAAATTGAGAGTGGACATTCAAGGTGAGTTCAACG
Organism: Erpetoichthys calabaricus; assembly: GCF_900747795.2. Lineage (NCBI taxonomy): Eukaryota > Metazoa > Chordata > Cladistia > Polypteriformes > Polypteridae > Erpetoichthys > Erpetoichthys calabaricus. Next base: position 80,959,902 of record NC_041399.2, read on the forward strand.
TTTTTAGTTCTCCAGATGAAGGAGAAACAGAGCTAAGAAAACTGATCGTGACACTCTTTGAAATACGATTGTGAGTCACACAGGGACCTGGCAAGGCTACGAAGATTTTACCTGCAATTTGGTGCATCCGCAATGACACTTTTGCTGTAATTATACATTCAATTTCCTTCTTGGCTACTTTTATGTTTTAATTACAATTATAACTATACCCCCTTCCCCCACCCACAACCCAAAGGGGCCTGTTTAACATCATACCCTGGGTTTATTCTTTCGGGACGGTTTAAAATTACCGTATTTTTCGCACCATAAGACGCACTTTTTTTTCCCCAAAAGAAGGTTGGAAATGTCTGTGCGTCTTATGGAGCGAATATTGAGTCACAGACCATGATGTGTAGTACCTGACAAAAGTCGACATCCAGGGGTAGAGGGCGACAAAACTCACTGTTACGTTACAGGCATTCCCTCTGTGCTTGGAGGAATGTTAGACTCATTGACTCAGCATCTAATCCTTGCGTGTGCGTGAGTTGCGAAATGTAAACAAATGGAAGCAAAGGCAAGATGGCATCTACATCTCACGAGGGAGCGAAGTGAGTGCAGAAAACAAAATACTCAGCAGATGATGTTTTGCGCATTATCACTGAGTCGGACTCTGATTTTTCAGAATCTGATTTTGTTGAGAGTGATCAGGAGATCGAACAAGAGAGTAAGGAACTGGCATCAGCTGATCGGGACACCAGCCAATGCCGCCCCAGCTGAGCATATTCGTGCAGCCAATGCACCTATGGCAAGGTTCGTGTGGGAGTAATACCTAGACATTGATCCGTGGGAGCCAAACTGGCTACCGGACTTCACAATATGGCTTGCTGTTGGACTCGACAGATTACCAGTCGCTGGACTACTTCAGGCTGTTCTTTCCTGAAGCTGCCTTTCAGCTACTGTAAGACGAGACAAACAGGTATGCAGAGCAATTTTTTGTATTGATGGCTGTACTTGCACCGCATTCTCGTTTTTCAAACTGGAAACCCACAACAAAACACGAAATGAAGGGCTTTGTGGCATTACAAATATAGATGGGACTAGACTGGCGATATAACTTCAGGGAGCATTGGTCCAAACATGCTTTGTCCCCTGGTGGCTTTGGACAGGTTATGCCGCATGATGATAGGTATGTGCTCCTGCAAAGTGATTATGAGCAATTGAGCTTCATAAATTCTGACAGTAGCGATGAGGAGTTCTTGGGGTTTCCATAAAACTAGAAGAGTGCTTGAACCTTAAAGTCTCTCCTTATTTGTTAATGACAGTGATTATGTTTCTTAATACCACTGTTGAATTTACATGGTTGAAATATTATTCTGCTATATTTTATTAAACATATTAGTACACCATTTGGTTCAGAATATTTTTTTTCTTGTTTTCCTCCTCTAAACCTAGGTGCGTCTTATGGTGCAAAAAATACGGTATATTCTAGGTTTATAATATTTGGACTGTACTACTAATAGATACCTCCACTTTAATCTTTTAACACCACTGCTGAGGGGCTTGTTGTGTTTTGGATGTGCTCTGTGTTGGATGTGTTTTGGTCTCTAGGCATGTCAGAGGACTTGGACTGGTCTAATGTCACTTGGGGAATCAAGCCATTTCTAATCTGTCCTTTTTACCCCACAATTGTAAGTGCCAACACAACAATAGGCTCCATAGCCATAACTGTTGGCAAAACTGAAAATTAAGGTTAAAGCTATCTTATGTAATAATTATACTACCTTAAGTTAAGACTATAAAATGCCAAAAAAAGTTCAGAAGTAAAACAAATACCATTTGAGTTGAATCTTGAGCTTGTTTTATGTGCCTCAACTCTTCAATTGGAAAAAAAGAAAGACGCATTAGAAAATGCTGCTTAGATAACTTGTAAGCTTAACAGCAAAATGTGACTTTTACTTATAAGCCTGTTAAGAATGTTAGTCTGGTGTCTTTGTGATAACAAAGTTATGAACATTTAATACATTTGCGGCTATTTTAAATGTTTGTACAGTGCTTATTATTTGTTGCTGTGTGTCACACAGCACACATTTTGGCAAGAAACAAGTACTGCATTAATAAAATGATAATCCATATTTATAATTACACCACAAGAATTATGAATGTCTAGCTGATACACTGAAGGGAAAAAAAACACCTGTATAAATATAGTAAAAGTATACTTTAACAGTGGGAAAAAATGTAGTGCAATTCATGATTAAAGTGATTAAAACCTATCAATATAGGTATATTTACATTTAAGCAGTGTTTAATAATAATTATTTGATTGTGTGAGGGAGTGTGTGTCTGTGTGTGTATTTTTATATACACACATACACATTTTTTAATAAACATTCTTTCAGATAGGTACATTAAAAAAAAAACAACAGGACAACTTGTAATTATAAAATACATTCAATTTTCTTGTATGCCTTATTGATACATTTTTTTGTACATACTTTATTAAGTATTTTAAATAAATTTCATTTCAGTATTTTTATGCTCACTGACCAATGTTTATATCAGTTACGAGTAGCAGCACCTTACCATGTAATTAATTAGTTCAAGCTACAAATTGACGTCAGTTTTACAATAATAATCTGCATATATTATTACTTCAATCAATTCAGGATTATATATGGTTACATAATTAGTTTTCCTCTTTTCACACATTTCCACAAATAACTTTTTTTGCTTGTTTGTTTTTTTTTTTTTTTTTTAATTTCATGGTTTACCTGCCCTCTGCAAAAAAAGACACTTTATTCTGATAAAAGCAATGGTGCTTTACATATCCCAGATTTACTTACTTTTTATATTTAAGTTTGGCCAGTTAGCACAAAACAGAGTAGGATGGCATACTGATGTGTCACAAGGAAGTTGCTTCATTTAGAGCACCAAATCAGGATGATTACTTTGAGATAGAACATTGGTACAAACACACAGATGCTTCAAAAATATTTCCTTATGAGGAAGTAGTTACAACACAGTTGCTTAATCATTAATATTTTTTTTTATTTTATTGATTTTATTAAAATCAAATAGCATTCCATACAAATAACTCAAGTTTTACAAAAAAAGGTTTGATTCATCAACATTCTTTAATGACTGAATGTTGCATGAATACTTTATAATAAAATTAAAACATGAACTCAACATCTTGCCATCTTATCTCTTAAATTATAATGGAAAACCAGGATCAGTCGTGTCTTCTGCTTGCTTATTTGATCTACCAGCTGGAGATGGGGAAAATTAACTATTTAAAAAAGTAAACCAAGACCTAGTAGTCTATGCTAGGTATTGCATAATACAGAACTAAAATGCACCTCAGGTACATCCAGTATGTCAAGGTTATGTTTAAACAAGCCAGTTTTTTTTTTTTGTTTTTTTTTTTTACTTATGGCACTGTATTCTATAGAGCTGAAAAACACTATCTAGCACTGCTCCCTTGACCAGGAGAGACTTTGCTGCATTTACTCATCATGGACTGCTACACTCCCTGAGATGTCACTTCTGCAACACATACTTTGGACGCCGAGAAGTTTTGACATTGATCTCTCACAACTTACTTAACTACTACTACCCCACTACTATCCTTATTGAGGGAGTTTCAAGACTGCCCCAGTGTTGCCATGACTTCTGTTTACAATTCCTTTTTTTTTTATTTATTTATTTATTTAATGACAGTCTAAAGAGTGTGCAGGGTTAGGCTGCAGCTTCCGCTGCATTCCTGCTCTTTTTATTGTTACAATACAAATAGCTCTAATTCACTACCACCTTCTCTCAGGACATGTTCTGCATTTAACAACAATCATCTCAAGTAAACAAAATAATACAGAAGTACTTTAAGATAAAAGTAAAAAAAGTTAAAAGATTTAAAATGAAATAACCTAACATCACAAAAATGCAATGACATGCTGACTGGAGATTTGTGTTTACATCTTTAGCAATGTTTAGCTTATGTATTGTTTGTATTTTCTCATCTTTCATAAAACAAATCAAAGTTATGTTACAATGAAAAGGCACCAAGGTCGCGAGTGCCAGATCTCCAATGTGGCATGCAGCCAATGAGTTAGCCATCTTAGCTCTGATATCAATTAGTTTACATTAAGTATCAAAAGATCTTAGCCACCTAAGAAGTCTAATGTTATACTGCTACAATTAGTTTTTTTTAAATGCATTCTTTTAAAGTCATTTACTTGAGTCCGAGTTAACACAAGTTAACAATAAGCATGTCAATTCGAGTTTATAATTTTTTTTCTAAATAAACAAGAAAGTCACAAGTCAGATAAAAGTGTCAGTCATTAAACCATTGCTTAAAAAGTCAGACCTTAACCCAGACATTCTTAATAATTATAGACTCATATCAAATTTACCCTCTCTCTCTAAAATACTTGAAAGTTGCTGCCAATCAGCTTCAGTCACAGCATACGCATCACAAATTAAATTTGAGAAATTCCAATCTGGCTTCCGCACTGCTCCTAGTATAGAAAAGGCACTAACACGCATTATAAACGACATTCTGATATCCTCTGATGAAGGAAACTCCAATGTAATTAGGTATTTCGATTTCAGAGCAGTGTTCAACACCATTGACTATTCTATTTTACAACACAGGTTAGAAAATGACATTGTGCTTACAGGAATGTCTTACAGGCAATGTCCTTGCCTAGTTTAGTTCTTATTTATCAAATCAATTCCAATATGTACAGAAATGTGCTGACAGTTCTCCACCAATATACACTAAAGTTGGATATGGTGTCCAGCAAGGCTCAGTACTGGGACCTTTACCTTTTTCACTTTACATGCTTCCACTGGGATCTATCATTAGAAAGAATAGTGTTAATTTTCACTGATATACAGATGACACCCAGTTATATCTTTCTTTCACAACAAATGAAGTTTTTCCAATGTTGTCTTTAATTGTGTTAGTGAATTAAAGTAGTGGATGGACGAAAACTACTTGTCTTTAAACACAGACAAAACAGAGATACTATTTACTGAATGGAATGATGAGGATAGCAACAATGTACAGTATTGTAATTGTTTAACTCAGCTGGAATCATGATATTATCTTTACTGAATCAGCCCGCAATCTAGGCATTATCTTGGACTCTAGCATGTCATTTAAAGTGCAAATTACAAAACTGTCAAAAACAAGTTTCTTGCATCTTAAAAATGTTTAGAAATTAAGGCAATTTTTAAATATCCGGGATACTAAGAAATTAATTCATGCATTTATTTCTAATAGGATTGACTACTGGATGTTGTGTCAGAAACACGCTGCTCAAAGAAGGCACACAAGTGAAATGAGCAATTAGCAAATTCAGCAAGTTACATTTATTACAATTCTTATCACTTATGCAAAATACTCTCCTCCTTCAGGCTCTTCCCATCATTACCTAATGTCCATCACCTGACCAAAACTGCCATCATTACTTCATAACCTGTGCAGGTGTCCAAAACTTATTTTTCAATTGATTCCCACCAGCAAGTCGGAATCAGGCAGACCCACACATTAGATATTGGGCTAGAGGTTGGGGCAGTTGTGCACCTAAAACAATAACACTGTTTCTTATAAACTACATTTTCCTTGACTTGTCATCACCTGTCCAGGCAGGCAGACAGGGAGACAGAGGCCCAGCCACTGCAAATTGAAGCAAATGGCTTATTTGGTTCTTTCTCATGGCCAAAGCCTCAATGGCTTTAAAAATAATGGCCCATTTAGCACTCTAAAAGTACACAATGTCCTTGAGTAAAGTTCTAAACCTTAGCAGCTGCAAAGAGAGAAATAATAAAATAGACAAGCAAGGGCTTTTTATGGTTTAACCCTTATTATGCTAATGTGCATCAGAATATATAATACTTGTTCTCATACATGCTTTATGATTCTCTTTAGAAATATGCAAATCATCAACTTCAAGAATATTCTTTTCTACATGGAATGCAGTGTTCACTGGATATTCTAATTGTTCTTCATACAGCTTCCAGTTAACCCAAAATGTTGCTGCAAGAATTACTGCAAGAAAAATAGAATACAAACACACAGCTCCAATTCTTAAATCTTTACACTGGCTCCTAGCAACGTTTAGGGCAGATTTCAAAATCCTACTTTTAACGTATAAAGTCATAAATGGCAGGTGATCGGCTTCATTATCTGAATTTATCATTACTTACAAAAACCAGGGCGCACATTTAAGATTAAAGAAGCCAGTCTACTTATGATTCCAAGGATTAATAAAATAATAATGAGAGGTCAAGCTTTTAGTTGCAGAGCCCCTAAACTGTGGAATGGCCTGCCTGCTAATGCAAGAGATGCCCCTTCAGTCTCACAACTTCAGTTTAACATACCCTGAGTGGAGCTGCTGATTACTGCATAGTGCAACTCTGTTGTTAGTCATTAGCACTAAAATATAAGTAATAATGATAGTTATAATATATGAGGGTTAGTGACAAATTATGTTTCTCTTCTCGGTACTAAAATGTGGCACTTGGTGCCATTGGCCTAGTGCCAAGTTGTCAGCCTTCCTAAGGAAAAGTCATATCTGACAGAGGAGCACTGGAATCGTCAGGTAGAAGGGTCCTTTCATCTGATTGACTGGCCCAGCTTGATGACCGAGATCTCCAGGACTCTGAACAAATTTGAATTTTATTATGTGATATTATCTACTCTTGCATTTTGCTCTGTACTTGTTATTTACTATTGTATTGTACTGAGGATTAGTTGTGTTCTGTTCTGTGTATTATATTGTATTTACCTCATTTTTTTTTTTTTTTTTTTTTTTTTGACACCCACTGCACGCCCAACCTACCTGGAAAGGGGTCTCTCTTCAAATTGCTTTTTCCGAGATTTCTTTCTTTTTTTTCCCCATAAGGGTTTTTCTTGGGGAGTTTTTTCTTGTTGTCTTAGGGAGTCAAGGTGGAGTTGCTGCGCTGTCAAAAGACAGGGTTTGTTAAAGCCCATTGCAGCCCTCCTTGTGTGATTTTGGGCTATACAAAAATATATTGTATTGCATTGATGATAAAGTCATCCACCTCTGGTTTGAAGTTTAATGATTTAGAATTTGTACTTTTTAAAAGTGACAATTTTAACATGATGGAAACAAACTTTTTAAACTGTTTGTTTAACTATACCTTTTTCTATTGTCTCTCCGGAAAAAAAGGATGAATGGGTTAAAAAAAAAAAAAAAATGAAATGTGAAACAGTATTAATTCTCATCATTTTCAATGGGATAATATAGCTATTAATGTATTACTGTTTTGAAACAAACAGGTCAGATTAATTTAAACAGTAACGTAGCTACATAACTAAGAATGTAGCAACACTAGAATAGCTAAATAACCACTGACAAAAAAGTGGTAAATTATGATACAAATTAAATGTACTATATTTTCAATGCATAGTTTGGGTTATAACGCTGTACAACCAATTTGTAATGAACATGAAAGATTTTAAATGAAAATTCAGCAACATCAAATAGGCAAAAAAGCCTCAGAACTTTACTACAAGATTGTGTTTTGCATCGATGAACTCTACACTAAGCTTCATTTTTAGCCTGGCACAGAGCGGGTTCAAGGGATGACACAAATTTGTGTAATTGCTGTCAAGGTGAACATGAAACAGTAAACTAGTTAATACTTGGAATCACACAGTATGTTGCTCTATTTTAACACAGATGAGTTTGCAAATTCACCAATGCTTTTACACAGGAGATTTTGAAAATTCAAAACTTTGTACAGCACTATCTATTCGAGATAGCTGACAGACGGACAGAAAGACATAGTTATTGCAATAGGTGCTACAGGCATTACATCCAAACACACCTAAAAATACATGGTTTCAGTATAGTTATACTGAAGGCAAATGAGCAGGAGGCATGAAAGTGGTTGGTGTGGGGCCATGCATGTTAGAGGCTTTGGGAGAAACTCAATGCACTGCATAGGTTGAGAAAGTGGGTGTAACAAAGATGCAGTGGTGTAATGTAGTCTGCAGTATGTGGTAGTGCTGAAGAAATGCTGATGCAGTAAATGTAAATTTAAACATCAGTAATGGAATTATTTTGTAGAACGTAGAGAAGCTCTGCTACTTGGGTAAAATTCTGAATGCAGCAGTTCAGGTACACCAGTGATTGCAAGGGTTAAAGGCGCATGGAAGAAATTCTAGCAGCTGTACCGATTCTAACTTCTAATAGAGCTCCTCTGGCTTTGGAATGAACAATTTATGAAAGCTGTGTTGAGCAGCAGTACACTTTATTGGGGTGAAACATGACACAATCCAGGAAGGGAGAGAGAAATTAAAATGATCAAGCAGATGTGGGTAGTGTCACAATGTGAGGAAGATGAATGTGGAGTTGAGAGAAACACTTGACGTAGAAGCAATAGGTGTTGAATTGAGAAAGAGACCCGAGTGGTATAAGAAAGTAAAAAAAGCCAGGATGAGGATGACTGAGTGAGGAGGTACATGGTGGAGACTCAGAGGAAGGCCATTGATGTGCTTGGAGGTGTAGGGACTAACCCCAAAGGATGCTCAAAACCACAGGAAATGCAGGAAAGAAATTTGAGGGACAACTGATCAACCACAGTAAACGGCCATTAAATTGGTGAGAATTATATAATCTAACCATAATACAAATCTAATGATAAAAGAAAAATGTTTACTCACGTAAAGACTTTTGTCCTTCACTTGCATAATATTCATACATCCCACTTTTAACAAGCGTGTCATAATGAGGAAGGAATTCAATACGTTCTTTTGTTGGCTTTGGCAAATTCTGACCAATAGATTGAAGCACATACAAGGTATCACCATCTTGAATCCTCGCTGAAATAAAACAAATAAATATGCATCCTGAATCAATCCATCTTTAATTTACACTAGTAAAATCATGAATAATTTTGAAGTGCTTAATCAAGGAAACAAGATTACAATACACTAATTTGTGATTATATTCAAATTTATATTGCTGCACAAGTAGTAGTCTCTTGGGTTTTACTGCTGGAATTATGGAAAGGCTTGTGTGCTTTAATGACCTTACAACTATGTTGTTATAAATCCAGATATGGATACCCATAGTAAAATGCTGTAAAGAGAAGGGTCCAGACAAAAAGGAGTGGAAAAAAAAAAAACAACCCACAGAACAAGATCACATACAATCACCTGCTCTGGCTACTGCTCAAAAGATCACTCCTAATAATCTAGGAGTGCCAAATTTTAGGAATGTTTGACGGTAATGTGGCAAAACTAAATTTGAATACCACAATTATGTTTTAAAAGAAAAACAACCGAAATCACTTCAAGTTTTAAAAAACTTCAGTATTGTCAAACATACTGTCACACATATAAGCATACTTACCATTAAAAGTAATGAATATGATGTACATTTTAGTCCCATTTAAAAGAGGGCCAATGTTGCATATTTCAATTGAAAAACTTTTTTGCCAGTGAATTTGGAATTTCGCCATCAAAATGTGGTTCAGTGATGCTCGTTCAAGAAACATTCATATTAATGCAGCACTCATTCAAGAAAATGTGAGGTTTCTTAACTCTCTTGGGACCTCCTCCAACTGGACAACACACCAAAGACCGTCCCAAAGTCCGATCACTGTGTCTGTGGAAGACAGTTTATCTGTTTCCGGGGCAATAGCAGGCTCACAGCGCTGGGGCGGCTCTTCACCGAAGCAAACAGAAAAGATCTCAATGGGTGATGCAGGGAACAGTATTACTTGGCCACTAACCTGGCCATGACCCTGCCTGACTACTGTGTCTGAGTATAGGAGAGTGGCAGATCCCGCTACAATAAATAACCGTGCTGTTCCTGTTTCAAGCTGAATAAAGCTGGTTTGGATAAAGTACTGAGACTAAGCCTCATGTTTTGGGGTGCAAGACAAACAATCTTCCTCAGATGCGGCAATCGCGCTTCGGGACGCACTTCAGCGTGACGTTCCCATTGGGTGGGGGAGGATCCCAAAAGAGTTCAGAAACCTCACAATATGAAGAAGAAGAAGAAAAGGATGATTCGGCTTTTAATTGATAACTGTGCTGCCCACGACAGGCTTCCGCATTTTGATAATGTTCGGGTTGAATTCCTCCCACCCAGTTGCACAGCAGTGCTTCAGCCACTGGGTTTGGGCATCATTAACACCCTGAGAAAGTGTATTATTGCAAGGAAATGCTGAGAAAAATTGTCGTCATCATTACTTGTACAAAGGAGAAGATTAAAATTAACACGAAAGAAGCTACTGAAATGACTGCAAACGCCTGGACGCAAGTTAAAGAAAGCACTATAGCAACAAATACAGAATCTCATTACAATTAAATTTTCGTTACAACGAAATATTTTTTAGGTCCCTGGCAGTTCGTTGTAACAGAATTTTACCTGTATCGTAATGACCAGGTGGTGCACAGAAGAATGGAATCAGCAATTTAAGTCACACTTGGAGTGAGTGGCTCTGAAAAGGGCTGTTCCTTCTGCAGTAGTTGCACCACCACGATGCTAAGGTCTTCTGCAGCACTATCTGCCCCCAACTAAACCAAACAGCTGCGCATCACTCCGCTCACCCAGGGTTAGAGGCAACTTATCTGCCAAAACATTGCCACAGCTCAGTGAGTGGACCCAAGCCCAGGGTCCACATCCAACGCTCACTGGCAGCCACAGATAGATGTGGATTAGCCAGCTTCTCCAGGTATCCCCACCACCTGACTGACATATGCTGAACCACCAAAGAAACGTGTCTCTTTCAGGTCCACACCTATGCACACAACAATATAAAAACAGCTCACAGTGATGATGATACAAAGCACCGCATCAACACATGCTGAAAAGAAAAACAGAAATCACGTCTAGAAAGGCTTTGTGTTTGAAGCATCAGAATTTTACTGGAGCTGTACTTAATACAAATAAAAACACACAGTTGCTTTCGTTATTGCAGCTTTTATCTTATTATTGAATTAATTCAGGAATAGATTAGAGAGTGCTTTGTTGTGAGCACAATGATGTGAAAACAGTACAATAAAGCTGGATTAATGTAAAATGGACAAAGCCGATTTCACACCGGAGACATTAAATTTTGGACAAAAAAAAAATGAGGGACAGATTCGGACAATTAAAGCAGCAGGAACTTAGTCAAATGAATTCAAATTTCAAATGTCATAACCTGTTAATTACCCTTTAGTATGTTTATTAACCAGATAAAATACAGAAATAAATCTTACAAAAGCAAATGTTACAAACCTAACAGTTATTCTCTGACAGATTTTAAAGTATGCTGGAAAAACAGCTTTGAAGAGTTTGTTTAAATGAAATTATACTGAATTACCTTTCAATTCACTAATTCAACAGATAATAAGTTTGAATTATTATTTTTAATATTGATTTTAAGCAGTATTTTCAGTTACTGCAGAGAAAATGTTAAAAGAAAAAAAATTGAATAAGCAAATGCTAAGAGAAATTACGTAGTGCATGATTTATGATCCCTATGCTGAACTACCGCCAAGATTGTGACATCACTCCCACTTGTTATTAGACATGGTATTCCTCCAGTGTATAACACAAAATTCAAGTCCTACATTGTATTGGTCATTTTATGAATGCAATACTAGTTTACTAAAATGAAAGTAGGGTATGTGAACCCCTAGGAATTATCTATATTTATGTGTAATTCCCATATAAAACATGGTTGTATCTTCACATCAGTCACAATAATGAACAAGCACAGTCTCCTATAAATAAAGATTCACAGATTTTCAGAGAATTTTTGACCATATTGAATCATTCAAACTGTGAAACTGAAGGTTGGAAAAAGTAAGGGAACCCTAAGCTAATGACTTTTTAAAAAGCTCATTGCAGTCAGAATTTAGCACACCTGGAGTCCATTTAATGAAACAAGTTCAGAGGTGTGGCCTAGAATTACTTTGATTGATAAAAAACACTATAAAGTTTGAGTTTGAGCTTTTGACATCAAGCCTCGCACAAAAGAGCTGTCTGAAGAGCTACGATCAAGAATTGTTAATCTACATAAGGCTGGAAAGGGTTACAACATCATCCCTAAGGGTTCACATACTTTTTACTTTGACTGTATCACTATTTTAAATTTGTTGCAACTGTTACTATGCATATGTTTTTATTGCTGAATAACCATAATATTATTCACTTGATTAATGGAAGTACTTACTTTATATATCTCTCTATTATATAAAAAAAAATCCTGGAACGAGACAAGATTTTTTACCCTGGGGTGAGAAATGACTTTTTCAGAGAGGTACTTTCAAGTCCTGCGAGACAAGACTTTGTCCCAAGAGATTTAACCACGCCCAGGGCAGGAAATAAAAGACATAAAGAGTATATGACAAAGTAGAACGTCGTATACAGGATCCAAAACATTGGCGCGATACACATGCATAGCATGTTAGAGATAATGAAAGTACTAAAAGTACTAAAATTCGAAAGTCTAAAAAAATTTGATTGTTTGCGCTAATGCGATCATTTCTAATGGAAAATATTATCGGTGAAAAAACGGAACAGCGAAAAGAGATTGAATATAATGTTCAGATTTAAACTTTAAGTCGGTGATTTGTAGATCATCTAATTCGTGTTGCCATCAGGGGAAAGTAGTGTTTCTTCCCAATGAAGAAGCGTATCCATAAGAAATAAAAGATTTGTTGTTTGGTGAAAGTGAAACCCACAAACGTGAGTGGTAGAGATGCGAAGTGCCTGGCACATAGCGTAGGCCAATACCTGCCAAATAATACAAAAGAGTACATGACATGTGTTTCACCCTAATTGGGGCTCATCAGGTGTACGCATCTTTGCTTCCACTTATGGAGTATCAAAACTCAGATGTCAGCATCTGATTGGGCTACGGTGGCTGGTTAGCTTACTTGACAGGGTAAGGATCAGAGTATTACATTCATAGGTCTGAGTGATAATCTGATTATCAACTGCTTCTCACAACTGAGAGGACATGGTGGATATTTGGCAATTGGTCAGCCAACCACAAACATTACCTGGTAACTAACTAACTAGATAGCTAGATAAATACATTAAGTGTTCCTGCACTGATGCCTTTTATAATACAAGTATAAAAGCATCAGTGAAGTTGTAGTTAACCAGCAAGCAAAGAAAGTAGAGAAAGAAGGTCTCCTATAGCAACACTGTGAACCTGGAAGAACCATGCATTCCTTTCAGAGTACCAACATCACTGCTTTAAATGCCTTTTAATAGTACACACAAGAATAATTTCTTTTCAGAGTCTGTTCTGTATGCTAAAAAAAGAAACAACATATTTGTGAATGGACTTGTACAAGAAAAAAGTGTGTATCAAGTAAGACTATATTACTGACAGTGGTAGCTAAAGTAAATGGGATAAAACAGGAAAAAGCCATGCCTCTTCCTTTGTTTGCTTGTTGTTGGTGGCATGAGTGAGGATGCGAGAAAGAAGCTGTACTTTTTTTGGTTCAAGGAAAGTGAATTACAATTTGAGGCCGTATGCTTTTTCTTCTATATTAAATAAGCAAATGCCACACTTCGGTAGCATGTACTCATTATGCACGTTGATTGGCATTAAAAAGATATATATATGTAAGCCTAAAATATGGAAAAAAACTACTAGAACCTCTGTTATGTCAATAGACATTTCAGATACACAGTGCAGTCCATACAACTTTCCAACTTTCAGCATAATATGCAAAAATATTCCATTAAATATGCCAATTTTTAGCTACAACAATTTCACATTAGGTTCTGAAATCATGTAAACATGCTTCTGATTCTTTACACTAAACACTTACTAAGTATCTTGGATTATAACATCCCTAATACACACCTAATTCAGGTCAGATGGGCACGGACCTTATAAAAAGGGGGGATTTTAGCACAAGTTTTAGGGATACTGATATGATTATTATCAACTAATGCATTAAACATTTTCATTTAACACTAGAATGTCACATATATTGCAACAGGTACACATTTTGTAAATGCTGAAAGGATGGTCCTTGCGTGTGTGTGAACTGTTAACATTTGAATATGATGATTGCATATAGCGCTGAACTGACCTCTCTGTACTATTCTTTCCTCTGCATGTCCTGGAGTACAAAAGAAACACCACCATATAACAACATGTGGAGACTGACAAGATCGGGGGGGAAAAAAAACAAAACAAACAAACAAACAAACATGCGGCCACTGATTACAACCGCAAGATGTTATGCGAATGAATATGAATAAAGTTGCATCCGTGCCCCATTGTTTTCCGAAATGTTCTATACAGGTCATAAAATGAATAATTCCAAATATCATATATACCTATGTCTATGGTTTTTTTTTTTGCCAGTGCGGCTTTGACATCAGGGACCATAAGGTGCATACTAATTCAGCGTGAGCAGGAACACTCAATAAAACTGGAAAAAACAAAAAAAATCAAGTGACAGTGAGATACGAATACGGCAGATTCACCAGCGTTTGTGTGTCAGCTTTTATCCATCCAGAGCAGAGAATGTTCAGTTCCATTGTCTCATAACACCACTCACATCTACAGGTATTCCCAGTTTTAAAAAAAAACTAACAGCGTCACATCCCTTTGGGGGGTAGTAGTATGTATCGTGAGTGAGAGAATTAAAGTGAAGAAAAAGAAAAAAAAAGGCTAACTTTTACAAGTACTATAAATGTACACCGGCTGTTACAGACGCAAACCAAATGTATGTGTTTATTATATAATAACAATAAGAGCAGCTCACTACTCAAAACGGTAAATATACGAGGCAGTCAGGATTGAACCGGGGGACTCTTGATTACAAGTCAGCTATTCTTACCACTGCAACACAGAAACTGTCCCTTTTCTGAAAGTGTTAATTTGATCATTGGATTTCAGACATTATATAGTTTATGCCTACATTTTGTCATTTATTACTGAAATATAAAAAAATATTTGTTTTAACGATGGGTTTACACAGATTATTGTAGAAACGGAACACAAATGAAATGCATGTATTCCAAATAACGATCTATTATTTCCACTGTAAAACTCCAGCACTTCACTCCCAGATAATCAAGGCTGGAACTGGGAGAAGTTTCTAAACATTCTGCGGCAGTGGGGAAATGGAATAGTAGGCTGCTTGTCTTGATTGTCAAAAAACACTGATGGAGAGGTGCGAAGGGATTTAAGGAGGGCCGGATTTACAAGTTATTTCGTAGGCTTTGGTAATTCTAGTGTTAAGTATATTAAAAAGAAATAATACTTAATCAATACACTCAAAATACAATTTAAACATAACTGTGCCACATGGACATTCGGAACATTAAGACAATTTAATTTACAACATTTTTTTTTTAACAACATTTGATCACTCTAGCTGGAGTAAATATGAATAAGTTTATTAATTTTTGGCACAGAATCTTTTTCTTAAAAGAATGTACAGTAGGAAAAATAAGTATTGATAAATTGTGTGTAATAAGGTGGAATGACACTGGGAATAAGTATTGAACACGCTTACTGAAATTTATTTAATAATTTGTAAAAAAGCCGGGGCCCCACCCTGGAGCCAGGCCCGGGGGAGGGGCTTGCTGGCGAGCACCTGGTGGCTAGACCTTTCGACCACGTGGTTCCGCTCTCTTGTGGGCCCACCACCTGCAAGAGAGGCCATAGGGGTCGGGTGCAAGGCGGGAACTCTGGCATTCCGACCCTCGGTTGACGAAACTGGCTCTTGGGACGTGGACTGTTACCTCTCTGGCGGGGAAGGAGCCTGAACTGGTGCGAGAGGTTGAGAGGTACCGGCTAGATATAGTCAGGCTCACCTCTACGCATGGCCTGGGCACTGGAACCATTCCTCTTGAGAGAGGCTGGACTTTGTTCCACTCTGGAGTTGCTGTGGGTGAGAGGCGTCGGGCAGGGGTGGGCTTGCTTATGCACCCCCGGCTCGAGGCCTGCACATTGGGGTTCTCCCCGTTGGACGAGAGGGTTGTTTTCCTACGCCTTCGAGTTGGGAGAAGGACTCTGACTGTTTGCGCTTATGCGCCGAACAGCAGTTCAGAGTACCCAGCCTTCTTGGAATCCCTGGAAGAGGCGCTGCGAGGCCCAGCTCCTGGGGACTCTATCATCCTGCTGGGAGACTTAAACGCTCACGTCGGCAACGACAGTGAAACCTGGAGAGATGTGATTGTTCCTCCCTGATCTAAACTCGAGTGGTGTTCAGTTGTTGGACTTCTGTGCTGGCCATGGATTGTCCACAACGAACACCATGTTCGAGCATAAGGGTGTCCATAAGTGCCGTTGGCGCCAAGATGCCTAAGGTCGCAGCTCGATGATCGACTTTGTAATCGTGTCATCAGATCTGCGAGCTTAGGTCTTGGACACTCAGATCAAGAGAGGGGCTGAGCTGTCAACTGATCACCACCTGGTGGTAAGTTGGATCAGATGACAGGAGAGGCTGCCGGACAGACCAGGCAGACCCAAACGCTGGGAACATCTGGCGGAGGAACCAGTCTGAAAGATCTTTAACTGCCATCTCCGGCAGAACTTCAACTTCATTCCGAGGGAGGTGAAGGGCATTGAGTCTGAATGGGCCATGTTCCGAGCCTCCATTGTCGAAGCAGCAGAAGGGAGCTGGGGCCGCAAGGTTGTCAGTTGAGGTGGTTCGGGCATCTGGTTAGGATACCCACTGGACGCCTCCCTGCGGGTTGGGTGTTCCGGGCATGCCCCACTGGGAGAAGCCCACGGGGCAGACCGAGGACACGCTGGAGGAATTATATCTCCCGGCTGGCCTTGGAATGCTTCGGGGTCCTCCCAGAGGAGCTGGAGGAAGTGGCCCGGGAGAGGGAGGTCTGGGCTTCCCTGCTTAGGCTGCTGCCCCCGCAACCCGACCTCAGATAAGCGGTGGATAATGGATGGATGGATGGATAAAAATGCCTTTGTGGGTAATGACCGCTTCAAGACGCCTCCCATATAGAGAAACCAGTTGCATGCATTGCTCAATTGTGATACTGGCCCATTCTTCCACACAAACTGTCTTCAAATCAAGTTGGGCGATTGACTGGGCCATTATAGCAGCTTTATTTTCTTTCTCTGAAACCAATTGAGAGATTCCTTGGCTGTATGTTTGGGATCATTGTCCTGCTGAAATGTCCACAGTCGTTTCATCTTCAGCATCCTGGTAGATGGCAGCAGATGATTATCAAGGATGTCCTAGTACATTCCCACCTCCAAACTTCACAGTTGATATGGTCTTTTTGGGGTGATGTGCAGTGCCATTTCTCCTCCAAACATGGTGTGTGCAATGAGATCCAAAGAGTTCAATTCTGGTCTCCTCTGACCAGACTGCATTCTCCCAGTATTTCATTAGCTTGTCCAAATGTTGACCGTGACCGTGCATAGAGGTCATGGCAGCTGAGTGCATTACTCTTTGAAACAACTGTACCTGCTAATTCCAGGTCTTTCTGAAGTTCTCCACGAGTGGTCCTTGGCTTTTGGACAATTCTTACGATTATTTTTTTCACCTGTCAGAAATCTTGCAAGGAGCTCCTGGTCGTGGAGGGTTTATGGTAAAATGATGCTCTTTCCCCTTCCAGATTATGGCCCTAATGGTGCTCACTGGAACATTCAGAAATTTAGAAATACGTCTGTAACCAATGCCATCAGTATGTTTTACAACAATAAGGTTACTAAGGTCTTGAGAAAGCTCTTTGCTTTTACTCATCATGTGTGACATCTTGGTAATGAAAAGCCTTTTTATAGACCATCAGTTAGGACTAAACCAGCTGATATTCATTTGCATTGATAGTATTTAGAAAGCAATCCTGCCCCCTGACAGGTTTCAGCTGGTTTCTTGGCTTTCCATGCCTTTTTGCACCTCCTTTTCTACATGTGTTCAATACTTATTCCCTGTGTCATTCCACTTTATTACACATAATTTATGGACTTACTTGTTTCAATTTTTTTCAACTTTGTATGTGTGGATTACTTGGGTTGTTACCAACATCTGGTGAAAAATTTCACATCAATAGCCCCATTAGAAATATACTTACTGAGAAAAACGCGTTCAACACTTATTTTCCCCACTGTAAATTAAAAAATAGGTGTTATATGGGAGTTTTCCAATTTCAAAAATTGATACAACATGCTCTAATCAAGATCACTCAATGAAAATTGAATTTAAACTTGAAAGGTGAAAATCCGCGAAGTAGAAACCATATGTTTATATGGTTATTTTTATATTGTCATGCTTGGGTCACAGATTTGCACAGAAACACAGGAGGTTGTAGAGAGACAGGAGCGTTATTCAAACACTGCAAACAAACATTTGTCTCTTTTTCAAAAGTTTAAACTGTGCTCCATGACAAGACAGAGATGACAGTTCCGTCTCACAATTAAAAGAATGCAAACATATCTTCCACTTCAAAGGAGTGCGCGTCAGGAGCAGATACTGTCAGAGAGATAGAGAAAAGCAAACAAATCAATAGGGCTGTTTGGCTTTTAAGTATGCGAAGCACCGCGGCACAAAGCAGTTGAAGGAGGCAGCTCACACCTCCTCCGTCAGGAGCAGAAAAAGAGAGAGACAGATAAAAACAAACAACCAAAAATCAATACGTGCCCTTCGTGCTTTTAAGTATGCGAAGCACCGTGCAGCATGTCGCTTCAGGAAGCAGCTGCACAGAAGGGAGCAAAGTGAAGATAATCTTCCAGCATTTTTTGACGAGCGTCCGTATTGTCTAGGTGTGCGAACAGCCCCCCTGCTCAATCCCCCTACGTCAGGATCAGAGAAAGTCAGCGCAAGAGAGAGAGAGAGAGAAAAGTAAGTTGGGTAGCTTCTCAGCCATCTGCCAATAGCGTCCCTTGTATGAAATCAACTGGGCAAACCAACTGAGGAAGCATGTACCAGAAATTAAAAGACCCATTGTCCGCAGAAATCCGCGAACCAGCAAAAAATCTGCGATATATATTTAAATATGCTTACATATAAAATCCGCGGTAGAGTGAAGCCACGAAAGGCAAAGCGCGATATAGCGAGGGATTACTGTATATCTATAGATAGATAGATATAGATATATAGATAGATATAGATATATAGATAGATAGATAGATAGATATATAGATAGATAGATAATATATATATATATATATATAGATATATAGATAGTGTGGTGCCCAGCGGGCGTCCATGCCCGGCCGGGACGCCCAGGAGGAGTGGAGGAAGGCTTGTGCCTCCTTAAGGACACGAGGGGGCGTCCTCCCTAGTGGCTTTGGGGACCATGGGTATGGAGCTTGGAAGCTCAACCCTGTAGGGGCCCATGGTCACCGCCAGAGGGCGCCCCGATGCCTTGGGAGCGTTGGCCCGCAGTACTTCCGCCACACCGGGAAGTGCTGGGGGGAAGAGACGTGGACACCCGGTGGACTACCGGCTTCACCATAGGAGCTTCCGCCACACAGGGGTGTGGCTACGGAGACCCTGAGGATGCACCTGGAGCCCATCCGGGGCATATAAAAGGGGCCGCCTCCCTCCAGTCAGAGCGAGAGTCGGGAGGAAGAAGACGAAGCGTCTTGGAGAGGAGTGGAGGCGGACCAGAGACTGTAAAAGGCATTGTAGTGTGGCCAGGACTTGAAAGGGTAATTGGTGCTTCGGCACTGGGTTTGTGCACTTTACTTTGTAAATAAACACGTGTATGGTTAAAATCATCATGTCTACCTGTCTGTGTCCAGGCTGTTCCCCACAATAGATATATATAGATATATATATATATATATATATATATATATATAGAGAGAGAGATATAGAGATATATATAGAGAGATATAGAGATTATATATATATATATATATATATATATATATATGAGAGAGAGAGAGAGAGAGATATATATATATATATATATATATATATATATATATATATATATATATATATAGAGAGATATATATATATATATACAGTAATCCCTCCTCCATCGCGGGGGTTGCGTTCCAGAGCCACCCGCGAAATAGGAAAATCCGCAAAGTAGAAACCATATGTTTATATGGTTATTTTTAGAATGTCATGCTTGGGTCACAGATTTGCGCAGAAACACAGGAGGTTGTAGAGAGACAGGAACGTTATTCAAACACTGCAAACAAACATTTGTCTCTTTTTCAAAAGTTTAAACTGTGCTCCATGACAAGACAGAGATGACAGTTCTGTCTCACAATTAAAAGAATGCAAACATATCTTCCTTTTCAAAGGAGTGCAAAGCAAGCAGTCAAAAAAAAAAATCAATAGGGCTTTTTGGCTTTTAAGTATGCGAAGCACCGCCGGTACAAAGCTGTTGAAGGCGGCAGCTCACACCCCCTCTGTCAGGAGCAGGAAGAGAGAGAGAGAGAGATAGAGAGAGATAGAGAGAGACAGATAAAAAAAATCAATACGTGCCCTTTGAGCTTTTAAGTATGCGAAGCTCCGTGCAGCATGTCCTTCAGGAAGCAGCTGCACACAGCCCCCCTGCTCACACCCCCCTACGTCAGCGCAAGAGAGAGAGAGAGAGAGAGAGAGAGAAAGTAAGCTGGATAGCTTCTCAGCCATCTGCCAATAGCGTCCCTTGTATGAAATCAACTGGGCAAACCAACAGAGGAAGCATGTACCAGAAATTAAAAGACCCATTGTCCGCAGAAACCCGTGAAGCAGCGAAAAATCCGCGATATATATTTAAATATGCTTACATATAAAATCCGCGATTGAGTGAAGCCGCGAAAGGCGAAGCGCGATATAGCGAGGGATCACTGTGTATATATATATATATATATATATATATATATATATATATATATATATATATATATGGTTGAAATAGTTTACTGTCAAGTAAATGCAAAGAGTACGCGACACATGTTTCGCCCTCATTCTGGGCTCATCAGGCGTACACACTCCACTGCACTCCCTCTCGGGAATCGAACCTCGGACGTCCGCGCCAGAGGCGATGCCCCTAACGTTGCGCCACGGCGTGTGGTTCGTTTATTTGACAGCATGTAGATCGGGGTAATTACATTCACGGCATTCGTAGTCTGTGTCACAATCTGATTGTATGGGTGGTTACCTACCAGGTAACGCTTGTGGTTGGCCAGCAATCTGCTAACATCCGCCACGGTGCCCTCAGTTTGTGAGGAGCAATATATAGATAGATATAGATATCGATATAGATATAGACATATATAGATATATATATAGATATAGACAGATATATATACACAGGTGCTTGTCATAAAATTAGAATATCATGACAAAGTTGATTTATTTCAGTAATTCCATTCAAAAAGTGAAACTTCTATATTAGATTCATTCATTACACACAGACTGATGTATTTCAAATGTTTATTTCTTTTAATGTTGATGATTATAACTGACAACTAATGAAAGTCCCAAGTTCAGTAACTCAGAAAATTAGAATATCATTTAAGACCAATGCAAAAAAAGGATTTTTAGAAATGTTGGCCAACTGAAAGGTATGAACATGAAAAGTATGAGCATGTACAGCACTCAATATTTAGTTGGGGCTCCTTTGGCCTGGACTACTGCAGCAATGCGGCGTGGCATGGAGTCGATCAGTCTGTGGCACTGCTCAGGTATTATGAGAGCCCATGTTGCTCTGATAGTGGCCTTCAGCTCTTTTGAATTGTTGGGTCTGGCGTATTGCATCTTCCTCTTCACAATACCCCATAGATTTTCTATGGGGTTAAGGTCAGGTGAGTTTGCTGGCCAATCAAGAACAGGGATACCATGGTCCTTAAACCAGGTACTGGTAGCTTTGGCACTGTTTGCAGGTGCCAGGTCCTGTTGGAAAATGGAATCTGCATCTCCATAAAGTTCGTCAGCAGCAGGAAGCATGAAGTGCTCTAAAACTTCCTGGTAGATGGCTGCGTTGACCTTGGACCTCAGAAAACACAATGGACCAACACCAACAGATGACATGGCACCCCAAACCATCACTGACTGTGGAAACTTTACACTGGAGCTCAAGCAACGTGGATTCTGTGCCTCTCCTCTCTTCCTCCAGACTCTGGAACCTTGATTTCCAAAGGAAATACAAAATTTACTTTCATCAGAGAACATAACTTTGGACCACTCAGCAGCAGTCCAAAGGCGAGACACTTCTGACGCGGTCTCTTGTTCAAGATTGGCTTGACACAAGGAATGCGACAGCTGAAACCCATGTCTTGCATACGTCTGTGCGTGGTGGTTCTTGAAGCACTGACTCCAGCTGCAGTCCACTCTTTGTGAATCTCCCCCACATTTTTGAATGGCTTTTGTTTCACAATCCTCTCCAGGGTGCGGTTATCCCTATTGCTTGTACACTTTTTTCTACCACATCTTGTCCTTCCCTTCTCCTCTCTATTAATGTGCTTGGACACAGAGCTCTGTGAACAGCTAGCCTCTTTAGCAATGACCTTTTGTGTCTTGCCCTCCTTGTGCAAGGTGTCAATGGTCGTCTTTTGGACAACTGTCAAGTCAGCAGTCTTCCCCATGATCGTGTAGCCTACAGAACTAGACTGAGAGACCATTTAAAAGCTTTTGCAGGTGTTTTGAGTTAATTAGCTGATTAGAGTGTGGCACCAGGTGTCTTCAGTATTGAACCTTTTCACAATATTCTAATTTTCCGAGATACTGAATTTGGGACTTTCATTAGTTGTCAGTTATAATCATCAAAATTAAAAGAAATAGACATTTGAAATACATCAGTCTGTGTGTAATGAATGAATCTAATATACAAGTTTCACTTTTTGAATGGAATTACTGAAATAAATCAACTTTGTCATGATATTCTAATTTTATTACCAGCACCTGTATATATATATATATATATATATATATATATATATATATATATATATATATATACATATTAATAAAAGGCAAAGCCCTCACTGACTCACTGACTGACTGACTGACTGACTGACTGACTCATCACTAATTCTCGAACTTCCCGTGTAGGTGGAAGGCTGAAATTTGGCAGGCTCATTCCTTACAGCTTACTTACAAAAGTTAGGCAGGTTTCATTTCGAAATTCTACGTGTAATGGTCATAACTGGAACATATTTTTTGTCCATATACTCTAATGGAGGAGGCGGAGTCACGTATCGCGTCATCACGCCTCCTACGTGATCACGTGAACTAAAAACAAGGAAGAGATTTACAGCACGAGTCAAACGCGGGAACGAAGGTAAATGACGTTAATTTTTGACTGTCTTTTAATATTGTGTAAGCATACATATTAACACGTGCAATTAAACGTGTGCATTTACGGGGTGATTTCTCAGGCTTTAAAGCTCGCCTTTTATCAAACGCGGGAACAAAGGTAACTGACGTTGTTCACTGTCTTTTAATACTGTGTAACCATACATATTTACACATGTGCAATTAAACGTGTGCATTTACGGGGTGATTTCTCAGGCTTAAAAGCTCGCCTTTTACTAAAAAGGTAAATGCAAAACTATTTTCAATCAGTTTATTGAAACGCTCCCGTTAAGGATTGCAATAACATATTCGCGAGATAAAACAACGAAGTAG
>NC_041399.2:80988431-80995931 GCF_900747795.2 Erpetoichthys calabaricus
GAGTGGCCTAGTCAAAGTCCTGACCTGAATCCAATTGAGATGCTATGGCATGACCTTAAAAAGGCGGTTCATGCTAGAAAACCCTCAAATAAAGCTGAATTTACAACAATTTTGCAAAGATGAGTGGGCCAAAATTCCTCCAGAGCGCTGTAATAGACTCATTGCAAGTTATCGCAAACGCTTGATTGCAGTTATTGCTGCTAAGGGTGGCCCAACCAGTTATTAGGTTCAGGGGGCAATTACTTTTTCACACAGGGCCATGTAGGTTTGGATTTTTTTTTCTCCCTAAATAATAAAAACCACCATTTACAAACTGCATTTTGTGTTTACTTGTGTTATATTTGACTAATGGTTAAATGTGTTTGATGATCAGAAACATTTTGTGTGACAAACATGCAAAAGAATAAGAAATCAGGAAGGGGGCAAATAGTTTTTCACACCACTGTATATATATGTAGATGTGTATATATGTAGATATGTAAATATTTATGTATATATATGTGTCTGTGTGTGTATATATATATATATATATATATATATATATGTGTGTGTGTGTGTGTGTGTATGTATATTTGTGTGTTTAGAGAGAGAGAGAGAGATATAGATTTATATATACATGTATATATATGTAAATATGTATATGTATATATATGTGTCTGTATATATATAAATATATATATATATATATATATATATATATATATATATACACACACACACACACACACACTAGGGGGCTCCGCCCCCTGCTCGCTTCGCTCGCCAACCCCTGGCGTTGGGGCATGACAAAGAGTGAGATGTATGAATTAGATATAGAATAGTGTGCATTTTTGGATGATGCCTATAGAAATAAAAAATAGAGTGTTTGGCATAGAGTAATGTTTTATTGGAATATTTCTTTGTATACAACATTAGTAGTAAAGATGGTGTCTTGTCCTTGAATGAGTCTTCCTTGGCATGGATCATTTATAACTTTAACTTTAACGTCAGATGAACGTCGAACACGTGAGAAGGCAACAAAGTTGTCCATGTCCAAAAACGGGTTCAGAGAGGTAGGTGCCAACCTTGTCCATGGTTTGTCCTTGTGATTTGTTGATGGTCATGGCAAATGCAGGTTTAATGGGGAACTGTCGGCGTTTCAATGTAAAAGGTAATTCTAGGTCAGAACTCGTAAGGTCAATTCTAGGAATGAGAACAGTATTGTTAGCATGTGATCCTGTAAGAACTGTTGCTTGAATAACATTGTGTGTCATGGTGTTGACGACTAACTGTGTGCCATTGCATAAACCCTGTTTAGTGTTAAGGTTTCTTAATAGCATGATTATTGTTCCGTTTTTAAGGGTAAGGTTGTGTTGTGGTCATCCGGCCGGGTTAATAGTGTTCAAATATTCTAAGGGGAAATTCAGATGTTCATTGTCGTCATCAGAGTCAACTTTGTCAGAGCTTAGAAAGAGCCGTGTCTCTCCAGGAAGTAATGAAATGACCTGGTTATTAATGTGATTAACAGTAATATTTTTTGGACATAATATAGTGCGTTGTGTTAACCACATATGCGAAAGCAGTATGGGCCATTGCCTTTTGGTGGCCTGATATGTACTCCGGTAGATGCAAAAGCAAATGAACTATTGTAGGATCTAATGCAGTTCAGAAAGTTTTTACTTTCAGGCACATCGTTAGTTAGAAGATTCTGTAGATATTCAGGATATGAATGTAAAGGAGGCAGTCTAATCTGCCCCTTTTGACAACAACGTGTAAATTCATTATTTGTATTGCCAATTGTTTTTTTTGGGAAGTTAAGTGAATGACAATGATTGCAAATGACATTCATTAATCCCAATGAATTTTCCTCAATAGTGGACTCATTAATGAAGGCGTTGTCAGCCAACTGGCGTAAGTGTGTAGCAGGTGTCTGCCGTTGATGTCCGCGACGGGCATGTTTTGCTTGTGGCGTTTGAGTGCCACGTTGTTGCATGTCCATTATTTGTGACGCGCTATTTTTGAGTTTTAATTGATTCGCCTCCGCTTTGCGAAAAGTCCGTTTCAGTCTACGTCGTGCATTGTTTGTATCGAGCCTTGTCCGTTTTTGTATGTCGGTCAGTTGAGCTTTCTGCTTTTGGAGTCTTGCTTGCTTGTTTTCTGGCAGTTCATATAAGCGTTGTACACGTCTGCGTTCATTTATTCCGTCTCTTCGCTCCCTTTTTTGTATGTCTGAGACGCGAGCTCTTTCGGTTTGAAATCGTGCTTGTTTCGATGCAGCACTTTGAGACGCGCGCTGTATGCGTCTACGTTCATTGTGTCTGTCCATTTGGGCACGTCTCTGTAACGGGGTTACTTGAGCTTTGCGTTTTTTGATCCGAGACATTTTTTCTCCCGGAGTTTCCAAAGCGCGTTGTATGCGCCGCCGTGTATTTTGTTGTTTCATTCGTGTTCGTGTGTTTGGTCCCGTTATCCGATCCGAATCGTTTTGTACCCGTGACCGTGTATTCATGACTTGTTTGTTCCTCAGCATGCGAAATATGGATAAGTAATAACGAGGATCGCACTCACTGTTAATATGTAGCCTTTTCTGCAGTTGAACGGTTAATAGTGCTTTATTGTAAGGAGATCCACCTATGCTGACACCTATGCTGCCTAGTGTGAAGGTGTTGAGATGACATATGTTTAATATGGACGGTTCCTTTAGAAATGTGGCTTGGGTGTCACTTCTTATTGATGTGGGGGGGGGGGGTGGCGGGGGGGATTGTGGGGTGAGGATTGTTGTTGCGCGAGCGTCTTCTTTCTTTTTGTGTTCCAGGGGCTTGTTGAATCCCCCTCTTTGTGTGTGTCCCGTCCGTTGCTTGTAGGGTGTGTGGGGTGGTTTTGTGTTTTTTTTTTTGTGTTCCAGGGGCTTGTTGAATCCCCCTCTTGGTGTGTGTCCCGTCTGGTGCCTGTATGGGGGGGGGGGGGGTGCCTTGCTGTTGTGCGCGAGCGTCTTCTTTTTTTTTGTGTGCTAGTTTCGTGTGCAATGGGTTTCGTGCGGCGCCTGCGTTCGACTACTTTTTTCTGTGCCTTTTCCTTTTTTCTGTGCTCTTTGCGCCTCATTTCTTTGACTCCTTTTTTCTGTGCTCACTCCTTTTTTCTGTGGTCTTGTCCGCCTCTCGCAGCCCCTCATCCGCCTCTCGCGGCCCCTCATTTCTTGGGGTGCCTGCGCAGTATGTCTTTTTGCGGCTACGGCCCATGGCCGGATGTCCCTGCGTCCATCCGGTTTAGCATTCTCGGTTAGTAATATGGAAATATATATATATATATGCGCATATATGTAGATGTGTATATGTAGATATATATATGTATATATATGTTTACATAACCTCTAACACACTATTTCTCCGCTGTGAAGCGCGGGTATTTTGCTAGTTTCCTTTAATAAAGTCAGACTGTTTCATGAAGACAACAAGTGTTTTCACATCTTATGTGAACATAAATTAACACTAGAATTCCTGAAGCCTATGAAAAAACTTGTAATCCAGGTCCACCTTAAATCCCTTCACACCTCTACCATCAGTGTCTTTAGTTTTGTAATTGCGTCGATCAGCACAAGCAACCTGCTGTACCATTCCCCCGCCTTGACGGAGCTCAGCTCGCAGGCAAAAAGTTCTCCCAGTTCAAGCCAAGGCTCCTTATCTGCATGTGATATGCCTGAAGTTGTACAGGGTAAAAAAAACACATTATATAGTTGATTGGAATACATGCATTTCATGTGTGCTCCATGTCTACAAAGATCTGGGAAAGTGCAGGATGAAAGGAAATGCAAGAAATGCTGAACACATACCTAAAGCAGAAACGTTTTCCATGTTATACTAATAATGTTGAGAAGTGTTTAATGTGTTAAGACTTTAGTCCAAATATCAAATAAACATGTGCATTTTTTTTCCAAGAATATAACCAAAGAAAAAAAAAAAAGCATTTGATTAACATGTGGCTGTTAGTGAGTTAAAAACTCTAGCTCAAATGTCAATCGACAGGGAATTTACATGTATTCTTGAATGGTGCAAAGGTAAGAGCTGCTGCCTTATAACCCAGTGTAAATTTTGGCTACTTGTAAAAGTTAATTCTTGTTTTCAGGGCTGTGGAGTCGATGGAGAAATTCTTCGACTCCGACTCCTTAGTTTCCAGTACTTCTGACTCCGACTCCTCTGTATTTAATATGCTAATGTATTTTCCATGTTGATTGAAGGAAGGAAACACACACATCATTTAACCACAGAACTACTGGCTAGGAAGCTGACTCTCTACCGTATTGGCCAGTTAAACAAAAGACAAAATAATAATAACAAAGTTTTATTTATTGTTTTTATCAAGTGGCAATAAAGTAGTAGCATGCATAAAAATCAGGAACAGGACCTTTACCAGTTCAAAAAATATAAACTACATTCTTTGATAGTCTTACAACAAAAACAATGCTTAACTACATTAACAAAAAACAAAAAACAAAAGCTAAAACACCTAAAACAGTTTATATATTAAACTTGGAATACAGTTGTAGAGTAAAATAGCAGTTAAATGTAATCCAAAATTAACTCAATGCAGTGTTCTAAGAAACAAAATTGCTTCTGCCAGATCCTCTGTCACAGAAGTTCTTAAATCTGACTTGATTATTTTTAGAGCTGAAAATAGTCTTTCAGCACTGACTTGGGTGGGTGGCATTGCTGTTACAGTTCTAGCCACATCACTAATAATCTCTGGATCAACAAGGATGGCTTCTTCTACAGTCGGTTTCGATGAGTGATCATACTTTTCAACTTCTTTTAATTCTTTAAAAAACTCCTGGTGTAATCTCTTTATTTGGACATTTACTGGTCATTTATCTTTCACGCATAGGCAACGTCGCTTTGCTTTTGAAACTTCCATTTTGTCCAAGAAGGAATCAAAGTCTAATTCTTCATTTGATGTGAAAGATCCTGAATTACCAGTGATCATAGCTTCATCCACTGGTGGTGTTTGAGGTAGTAGTTATCCCTTCATGCGAACTGCTACATCATAAGAGTACCTTTTTTCCATTAGCAATCTGGTCACTGCTCAACAAAATTCAGCTCATTGGATCAACATAAATAGCAGCTAACAAGATTTGATTATCCAGTATGAGACACTCTCTTTTGTTCATTGAAGATATGATGCCATCAGCTATTAACCCTCCACTTTTGTTCAGGCAATGTATCAAGCTCTTTCATTCCAATAAAAATTTACCGGCTGTTAAATCTTCATATTGCAACCTCTTGGTGACAGTAAAGGGGTAAGAAAGTAGACTTTCCTGTTCATTTGCTTGTGCCCACTGGCTTTCTGTTAATAAAACATTGTCCAGTTCTTCAAGAATGTCTTTTAGTTCAAGCAAACGCTCTACCATCAAATAAGTGCTTCCCCAGCGTGCTGTTTGACACAAAATAGCCTCCTTTTCCTGCACATCTTTTCAAAATGGCATCTGTTTTAGGGGCCCTGGCTGCAACAGTTACTTGCCAAAATTTACCAATTAGAGTAGCTGCATGACAATCTTTCAATCCATCCCTTATTGCAAGTTGCAGAGTATGAACAGCACAATGCAAATATTGAATAGCAGTAAACGTAGATGCTTCTTTAGCAATGTTCTCCAAAATGTCACTATTCTCTTCGGTTTCACTTTCTCCAATACTTGCAGAACTGTCTTCCTCTAATATCTGTCACTTTCTTCATCTACTTTATTCATTTTCTCAATTGTGCTTAACATATTAGAAGTATTATCTGTCACAATACACAGAATCTGTTCCTTTTTAATTTCAAAATCTTCTAGAACAGGTGGTGTGCAAAGTTATTCTAAAGTTCAGCCCTGGGTGGGAGCATATGTGAAGAGTGCAGACAGAACCCCTGAACCACATCAAGCCATAGCACACATCTACATCATTACACTTGTTAACATTGGGGTCTGGATGGGATAGCAGGCTGCTTGTGCTGATCGACACTATTACAAAACAAAAGACACTAATGGAGGTGTGAAGGAATTTAAGGTTGCCTGGGATTACAAGTTTTTTCATAGGCTTCAGGGATTCTAGTGTTAAATAATATGGTTTACACAATTTCAAAATAATGACAGTGAAAAACAGACAATGAGAAAGTAACTGTATTAAATCAATTTTAAAAATATATACAAAATTAACTGGCAGTAACCAAGTCCGTGAACGTATCTCCTCCCATACCCCAACAGATTAAGTACACAAATTGCAAGAAAGAAATTGCTTCGCCATAGACAACTCACAAAGTGCAAGCAGTTCTGACACTTATGGTATTATTAGTCCTTTCCATCATTCTCTTTTTCCAACAGTCTCCAAATGCGCTATCCCAGATAAGCAAGGATTGCTTTTAGCTCACCCACATTAATTTCTCCTGACTTTCCTGTCCAACTTCTAGTCCAGAGTGGATCAGGCAGCAAAGTCTTTGAGGTAGCCTCCTCCATAAGTGGGAATGGACCCCAATCTGAGTGATACAATCTTTTCTCTGGCTAGGAATAGTTTACATTTGCCGTTTTTTTCCATTTTTGTAGTTGCATCTTCCCCCCTTCTTGCTTTTTTTTTTTTTAAATTAAATTAACCGTATCTTTGCGTCCTCTCCATGGCAACCTTGGAAACTACAGCAACAGATCACACACCCCCCCCCCCCCCCCCCAAAGGTCCAACCATCTGCCCAATGTGCCCGATTCACACACCCCCCCCCCAAAACAACTATATTATAGGTGCTTGGGCAGCAACAGGATTTACATTGAGAACAGCAAAGAGACAAAAGGCAAATCAGATAGCATTTAAGTGGCAGTGCTACAACATTATTAAAAATATTGCAAAAATGATATATGAAATAAATACATTGTGTTTAAACATGGGTACCAATACCAAGATACCTCATATATTATATATATTATATATATATATTATATATATATATATATATATATATTATATATATACACATATACATATACACACACACACACACACACACACATATACATATACACATACACATACACAGGTGCTGGTCATAAAATTAGAATATCATGACAAAGTTGATTTATTTCAGTAATTCCATTCAAAAAGTGAAACTTGTATATTAGATTCATTCATTACACACAAACTGATGCATTTCAAATGTCTATTTCTTTTAATGTTGATGATTATAACTGACAACTAATGAAAGTCCCAAATTCAGTATCTCGGAAAAATTAGAATATCAATTAAGACCAATGCAAAAAAAGGATTTTTAGAAATATTGGCCAACTGAAAGGTATGAACATGAAAAGTATGAGCATGTACAGCACTCAATATTTAGTTGGGGCTCCTTTGGCCTGGATTACTGCAGCAATGCGGCGTGGCATGGAGTCGATCAGTCTGTGGCACTGCTCAGGTGTTATGAGAGCCCATGTTGCTCTGATAGTGGCCTTCAGCTCTTCTGAATTGTTGGGTCTGGCGTATTGCATCTTCCTCTTCACAATACCCCATAGAT